>NC_048584.1:7011800-7311800 GCF_013265735.2 Oncorhynchus mykiss | reverse complement strand
TTGAGGCCAAAAAGTTCAACCTTGGTTTCATCAGACCAGAGAATCTTGTTTCTCATGGTCAGAGTCCTTTAAGTGCCTTTTTGGCAAACTCCAAGTGGGCAGTCATGTGCCTTTTACTAAGGAGTGGCTTCCGTATGGCCACACTACCATAAATGCCTGATTGGTGGAGTGCTGTAGAGATGGTTGTCCTTCTGGAAGGTTCTCCCATCTCTACAGAGGAATTCTGGAGCTCTGTCAGAGTGACCATTGGGTTCTTGGTCACCTCCCTGACCAAGGCCCTTCTCACACGATTATTCAGTTAGCTCTAGGAAGAGTCTTGGTGGTTCCAAACTTCTTCCATTTAAGAATGATGGAGGCCACTGTGTTCTTGGGGACCTTCGCTGTTGCAGACATTTGTTGGTACCCTTCCCCAGATCTGTGACTCGACACAATACTGTCTCAGAGCTCTACGGACAATTCCCCAAACTTTATATAGACAGGTGTGTGCCTTTCCAAATCATGTCCAATCAATTTAAATGTACCACAGGTGGACTCCAATCAAGTTGTAGAAACATCTCAAAGATGATCAATGGACACAGGATGCTCAATTTTGAGTCTCATAGCAGGGTCTGAATAATTATGTAAATAAGGTATTTCTGTTCTATATTTATAATAGATTTGCAAAGAAAAACGTAAAAACAGACATTCTACTGCACTGTTGGAGATAGTAACACAAGCATTTCACTGCAGTTGCAATTCTGTGTAAGCAACCAATAAACTTAGATTTGATTTGCTGGAATGTCTACCAATGGCATGTCTATTTTTTGTGAGAAGACATGTATAAAGTATTTATTAAGTTTAAAATAAAAAAATATGTAACTAATGATTAGCAAATGATTTATAACCGGGGTCTCCAACCTTTTCTAGCATGAAAACTACTCAAATGAAAATGTTACATGTTGCGAGCTTTACAATTTTTTTCCCTAGCCTCTCTCCTCCTCTACGCTGCAACTCTTTCCCAGGTCCCTGGTGTGCAATATGTTGTTTTTTTCTGTCAATATACCTGGTAAAAAAAGTGGTTAACCAACCGTGCTATTTTGTTAGTTTTTTCACGTTGTTTGTAACTTACTTTGTACATAATGTTGCTGCTACCGTCTCTTATGACCGAAAAGAGCTTCTGGACAGCGATTACTCACCTCAAATTGGACGAACAATTAATTTTTCCTTGGATGGGAAGAATGTACTCCAAACACCCGAACAGGCCCTCATCACGTCATTCGCTGGAGAAAGAAACTGAGACTTCGCAGAAAGAGATCGGGGTGCCTTGTGATGATCAGGCGATGAGTGGCTAATCTGCGTTTGCCATCCGTACAGGTAGCCAAAGTTTAACTGCTGTAAAATAAATGGGACAAACTGAAAGCACGTATATCCTGCCAAAGGGACATTAAAAACTGTAATAGTTTATGTTTCACCGAGTTGTGGCAGAACGACATCATGAATAACATACAGCTGGTGGGTTATACACCATTGGCAGGATAGAACAGCAGCCTCTGGTAAGACACGGGGCAGGGGCCTATGTGTATTTGTAAACAACAGCTGGTGCAGGATATCTAAGGAAGTGTCAAGGTTTTGCTCACCTGAGGTAGATTATCTCATGATAAGCTGTAGACCACACTATCTACCTAGAGATTTTTCATCTGTATTTTTCATAGCTGGCTACATACCACCACAGACCCGATTCTGGCACTAAAACTGCACTCAATGAGCTGCAAACCGCCATAAGCAAACAGGAAAATGCTCATCCAGAAGCAGCGCTCCTAGTGGCCGGGGACATTAATGCAGGGAAACTTAAATCAGTTTTACCCCATTTCTATCAGCGTGTTAAATGTGCTACCAGAGGTGAAAAAAATTCTTGACCATCTATACTCCACTCAAAAAGACTTGTACAAAGCTCTCCCTCGCCCTCCATTTGGCAAATCTGACCATAATTCTATCCTCCTGATTCCTGCTTACAAGCATAAATGAAAGCAGGAAGCACCAGTGACTCGGCCCATAAAAAAGTGGTCAGATGACACAGATGCTAGACTACAGGACTGTTTTGCAAGCACAGACTGGAATATGTTCCGGGATTCTTATGATGGCATTGAGAAGTACACCACATCAGTCACTGGCTTCATCAATAAGTGCATCGATGACGTCATCCCCACAGTGACTGTATGTAAATACCCCAACCAGAAGTAATGGATTACATGGTAGAGCTGCCGCTTTCAAGGAGCGGGACTCTAACCTGGAAGATATCCAGCTATACCCTCTGACGAACCATCAAGCAAAGCTTCAATACAGGACTAAGATCGAATCGTACTACACCGGCTCTGACACTTGTCGGATGTGGCAAACTATTAGACTACAAAGAGATGCACAGCCGACGGCTGCACAGTGACACAAGCATACCAGACGAGCTAAATCACTTCTATGCTCGATTCGAGGCAAGAAACTCGCATGAGAGCATCAGCTGTTCCGGACAACTGTGTGATCACGCTCTCCGCAGTCGATGTGAGTAAGACCAGGTCAAAACAGGTCAACATTCACAAGGTCGCAGGGCCAGACGGATTACCAGGACGTGTACTCTCAGCATGCACTGACCAACTGGCAAGTGTCTTCACTGACATTTTCAACATCTCCCTGTCTGAGTCTATAATACCAACATGTTTCAAGCAGACCACCATAGTCCCTGTGCCAAAGAACACCAAGGTAACCTTCCTAAATTACTACCGACCCGTAGTATTCACGTCTGTAGCCATGAAATGCTTTGAATGGCTCGCATCAACACCATTATCCCAGAAACTCTAGACCCATTCCAAATTGCATACCGCCCGAACAGATCCACAGATGATGCGATCTCTTTTGCACTCCACACTGCCCTTTCCCACCTGGACAAAAGGAACACCTATGTGAAATGCTATTCATTGACTAACAGCTCAGCATTCAACACCATAGTGACGTCAAAGCTCATCACTAAGCTAAGGAACTTGGTACTAAACACCTCCGTCTGCAACTGGATCCTGGATTCCTGACGGGCTGCCCACAGGTGGTAAGGGTAGGTAACAACACATCCGCCACGCTCATCCTCATCACGGGGGCCCCTCAGGGGTGCATGCTCAGTCCCCTCCTGCACTCCCTGTTCACTCATGACCGCACAGTCAGGCACGACTCCAACACCATCATTAAGTTCGATGACACAACAGTGGTAGGCCTGATCACCAATGAATGAAACAGTCTATAGGCAGGAGGGCAGAGACCGGACCATGTGGTGCAAGGATAACAACCTCTCCCTCAATGTGATCAAGACAAAGGAGATGATTGCGGACTACAGGAAAAGGAAGATTGAGAATGGGGGCGTGTTCATCGACAGGGGTGTAATGGAGCAGATTGAGAGCTTCAAGTTCCTTGGCGTCCACATCACCAACAAACTAACATGGTCCAAGCACACCAAGACAATTGTGAACAGTGCACGAGAAAACATATTCCCCCTCAGGAGACTGAAAAGATTTGGCATGGCTCAGATCCTCAAAATGTTTTACAGCTGAACCATCGACAGCATCCTGACAGGTTGCATCACTGCCTGGTATGGCAAGTTTAAATGCACTTAGGTTGGAGTCATTAAAACTTGTTTTTCAGCCACTCCACAAATTTCTTGATAACAAACTTTAGTTTTCACAAGTTGGTTATGGCATCTACTTTGTGCATGACACAAGTAATTTTTCCAACAATTGTTTACAGACAGATTATTTCACAAATAATTCACTGTATCACAATTCCAGTGGGTCAGACGTTTACATACACTAAGTTGACTGTGCCTTTAAACAGCTTGGGAAATTTCAGAAAGAGATGTCATGGCTTTGGAAGCTTCTGATAGGCTAATTGACATCATTTGAGTCAATTGGAGGTGTACCTGTGAATGTATTTCAAGGCCTACCGTCAAACTCAGTGCCTCTTTGCTTGACATCATGGGAAAATCAAAAGAAATCAGCCAAGTCCTCAGAAAAAAAATTGTAGACCTCCACAAGTCTGGTTCATCCTTGGGAGCAATTTCCAAACGCCTGAATGTACCACGTTCATCTGTACAAACAATAGTATGCAAGTATAAACACCATGGGATCACGCATCCGTCATACCGCTCAGGAAGGAGACACGTTCCGTCTCCTAAAGAAGAACGCACTTTGGTGCGAAAAGTGCAAATCAATCCCAGAACAACAGCAAAGGACTTGTAAAGATGCTGAAGGAAACAGGTACAAAAGTATCTATATTCACAGTAAAAACGAGTCCTATATCGACACAACCTGAAAGGCCGCTCAGCAAGGAAGAAGCCACTGCTCCAAAACCGCCATAAAAAAAGCCAGACTACAGTTTGCAATTGCACAAGGAGACAAAGATTGTACTTTTAGGAGAAATGTCCTCTGGTCTGATGAAACCAATATATAACAACTGTTTGGCCATAATGACCATCGTTATGTTTGGAGGAAAGAAGGGGAGGCTTGCAAGCCAAAGAACACCATCCCAACCGTGAAGCACAGGGGTGGCAGCATCATGTTGTGGGGGTGCTTTGCTGCAGGAGGGACTGGTGCACTTCACAAAGTAGATGGCATCATGAGGCAGGAAAATTATGTGGATATATTGAAGCAACATCTCAAAATATCAGTCAGGAAATTAAAGCTTGGTCACAAATGGGTCTTCCAAATTGACAATAACCCCAAGCATACTTACAAAGTTGTGGCAAAATGGCTTAAGGACAACAATACACGGTATTGGAGTGGTCATCACAAAGCCCTGACCTCAATCCCATAGAAAATGTGTGGGCAGAACTGAAAAAGCATGTGTGAGCAAGGAGGCCTACAAACCTGATTCAGTTACACCAGGTCTGTCAGTAGGTATGGACCAAAATTCACCCAATTTATTGTGGGAAGCTTGTGGAAGGCTACACGAAAAGTTTGACCCAAGTTAAACAATTTAAAGGCAATGCTACCAAATACGAATTGAGTGTATGTAAACTTCTGACCCACTGGGAATGTGATGAAAGAAGTAAAAGCTGAAATAAATCATTCTCTCAACTATTATTCTGACATTTCACATTCTTAAAATACAGTGATGATCCTAACTTACCTAAAACAGGGAATTTGTACATAGATTAAATGTCAGGAATTGTGAAAAACTGAGTTTAAATGTATATGGCTGAGGTGTATGTAAACTTCCGACTTCAACTGTATTACCTCAATTACCTCGACACTGGTGCCCCCGCACATTGACTCTGTACCGGTACCCCTTGTATATAGCCCCGCTATTGGTATTTTACTGCTGCTCTTTAATTATTTGTTATGATTAATTAAAAAATAATTTAATTTTTTGTTGTTTAATTATCTCTTACTTTTTTAAAGGTATTTTCTTAAAACTGCATTGTTGGTTTAGGGCTTGAAAGTAAGCATTTCACTGTAAGGTTGTAAAGACTTAAAGACCTGTTGTAAAGACTTTGTCTACCCACAAGACGGTTATTATTAGCATCGCTAGCTGTTTACATGCAGAGTGATAGACAAATGTGTGCACCAAACAGACAGACAGGTGAAATATTGCTGGAAATTAATTGGCAGATATTGATGTTACGTTTGGCTTTTGTAAGCCAATAGTGGCTAACCAGGGGTAGGAGAATGTCTATGTGGCATTGATTGAATAGTAGTCGGGAGCTTTATGACCGTTTGTGATGGAATACATGAAAAAAATGCATTTACTTTCAGAATTGATTGGTGAGATCCTCATAGGTGGGCTGCAAGCAACTGGTAGCTCGCAATCTACAGATCCTTTTGGAGACGCCTGGTTTATAAAGGTCCTATATTAAACATCTTATGATTGATGTTATGAATCATAATTAAATATTGTTTTTGTTCATAAATGTGTAAATAACTACATTAATAACATTTACAAATGCTGGAGTAATGATTAATAAATAAATAAATAATGTAATAATCCATTATGTTACCTGCTACCTGCGTTCAACAGAAGTCTCTGGTTTGTCCACCAGAGGTCACAATGTCCTTTGTAGTTGTAGTAATAGGCTTCTTTGCCTCGGAGTGTTCGTTAGACCGGGTCCTTCAGAGAAACCATACGGGGTGGTCTTTGGTTGAGTTTACTAGACTACAGTACTTAAACAGCTGCAAATTGAATGTTCCGCTGTAGTCTAGAGATTTTCTTCTTCACTCATGTTGAGAGTTTCTATTTAATAACATTTAGCTCACGCTGTTGGTCACGCTGGTCTATATTTAAATTGCAACTATTTCAATGTATTCAGTTCGCGCTGGACGTATGCTGGTCTTGTAGTTTTAAAGCATTTCAACGTGTAGCCACCTCTCCACGCTTTCTGGTCTAATGTAAATTTCGTTAGCAGCATAATGTCTGTGCTCATGTGGGCGTGGTTACTGACTGGGTAAAACTTTATACGACAACAATTATCTAATTTAGAAGGCTAAAATCACCTTTATCTTTTCACAAATAGTTTCAAATGTAATCATATAAGTTTACAACATTTAGATGTAAATATGATAACTGGGACGTATACATTTGTAGAGTTACAGTTATTTAGTCATACCATCCTTAATAATATCACAAAACACAATATCACAATACACTTTTCACAGGATTTATTGTTTGGATCCCCACCAACCATTCCAGACGTTTGCATTTGAAAACGAATGTATCAATGTCCAATCTGTCGATTTTTGAAGTTTTGGCAAGAGATTCTATCTCTACACACATCAGATTTCTTTGTTCAATACTGCAGGTCCAGAGAGAGAGTTTACGACCGGTCATTAAAGTCATAAGACCGGCACAAAAACCCCCTTCCTCTCTGGTGTGGTGGGAGAGAGCTCTGCATTCCTAGTGCACACATGAATCAGCTTAGAGCCATTGCAAAAATGAGGTCCACAAAATTATATTCAAGTAAAAATATGCATGCTATATGTGCATAAAAAGTGGAAGAATATTTGCAGAGTCTGTGTGTAACCAACACAAATACAGTATATGCTTTCAGTGCACTAGGAAATCAAATCAACTGTTCGAACTAATATGTGTCCATGCTGTTTGCTGTGCTACATAGTCAACAGACTGGTATCTTAGACATGCAAAGGCTGTGTGTGTGTGTGCGCGTGTTTTACTGGCAGAGTAATAATGTAAATAAATCCATGTGAAAAAAAGAGTAGGATTAGTGGGCTTCCAGCATCTGGAAGGGGGGGTTAGGTTAAAAGCGAAAGTCACATTTCAGTTGGACCTAATATTACTTTATTGCAATTCACCAATAAAGTAACATTAATCCTATTTTATCTTAAAAACAAAAAGAGAGACAGAGAAAAAATTGGAGGAGAGGGAGGGAGAGAAAGACATATATACAGTATATATCATTTTTTTTACCGGAGACATATAGGTCTCAATCCTTCTCATCTCTTCTCATCATTTTTCTAAGATTAAGTAAGATTAAGATTATTATTGGTCAATTGTACAAAAGGTCCAACTGAAATTTGACTTCCGCTTTTAACCCAACCCAATGCAAGGTACAGTATCAGATAAAAGTTTGGACAGACATACTCATACCAGGGTTTTTCTTGATTTGTATTATTTTGTACATTGTAGAGTAATAGTAAAAACATCAAAACTATGAAATAACACATATGGAATCATATACTAACCAAAAAAAGTAGCCTCAAAGTAGCCCCCCTTTGCCTTGATGACAGCTTTGCACACTCTTGGCATTCTCTCAACCAGTTCCATGAGGTAGTCAAGTTCATTTGTGAAATGTATTTCCTTCTTAATGTGTTTGAGCCAATCAGTAGTGTTGTGACAAGGTCGGGCTGGTATACAGTAGATAGCCCTACTTGGTAAAAAAAACAAGTCCATATTATGGCAAGAACAGCTCCACAATCACCAGACCTCAACCCATTTGAGATGGTTAGGGATGAGTTGGACCGCAGAGTGAAGGAAAAGTATCCAACAAGTGCTCAGCATATGTGGGAACTCCTTCAAGACTATTGGAAAAGCAAGCATTCCAGGTGACTACCTCATGAAGCTGGCTGAGAGACTTCTACTACTACTCTACTTTGAAGAATCTAATGTTGTACATTTATTTTGATTTGTTTAACACTTTTATGGTTACCACATGATTCCATATGTGTTATTTCATAGTTTTGATGTCTTCATTATTATTATACAATGTAAAAAATAGTAAAAATAAAGAAAAACCCTTGAATGAGTAGGTTTGTCTAAACTTTTGAATGGTACCCATATATATATACAGTGGGGCAAAAAGGTATTTAGTCAGCCAGCAATTGTGCAAGTTCTCCCACTTAAAAAAGATGAGAGGCCTGTAATTTTCATCATAGGAACACTTCAACTATGACAGACAAAATGAGAAAAAAAAAACAGAAAATCACATTGTAGGATGTTTAATGAATTTATTTGCAAATTACGGTGGAAAATAACTATTTAGTCACCTACAAACAAGCAAGATTTCTGGCTCTCACAGACCTGTAACTTCTTCTTTAAGAGGCTCATCTGTCCTCCACTTGTTACCTGTATTAATGGCACCTGTTTTAACTTGTTATCAGTATAAAAGACACCTGTCCACAACCTCAAACAGTCACACTCCAAACTCGACTATGGCCAAGACCAAAGAGCTGTCAAAGGACACCAGAAACAAAATTGTAGACCTGCACCAGGCTGGGAAGACTGAATCTGCAATAGGTAAGCAGCTTGGTTTGAAGAAATCAACTGTGGGAGCAATTATTAGGAAATGGAAGATCTACAAGACCACTGATAATCTCCCTAGATCTGGGGCTCCACGCAAGATCTCACCCCGTGGGGTCAAAATGATCACAAGAACGGTGAGAAAAAATCCCAGAACCACACGGGGGGACCTAGTGAATGACTTGCAGAGAGCTGGGACCAAAGTAACAAAGCCTACCATCAGTAACACACTACGCCGCCAGGGACTCAAATCCTGCAGTGCCAGACGTGTCCCCCTGCTTAAGCCAGTACATGTCCAGGCCCGTCTGAAGTTTGCTAGAGAGCATTTGGATGATCCAGAAGAAGATTGGGAGAATGTCATATGGTCAGATGAAACCAAAATATAACTTTTTGGTAAAAACTCAACTCGTCGTGTTTGGAGGACAAAGAATGCTGAGTTGCATCCAAAGAACACCATACCTACTGTGAAGCATGGGGGTGGAAACATCATGCTTTGGGGCTGTTTTTCTGAAAAGGGACCAGGACGACTGATCCGTGTAAAGGAAAGAATGAATGGGGCTATGTATCATGAGATTTTGAGTGAAAACCTCCTTCCATCAGCAAGGGCATTGAAGATTAAACGTGGCTGGGTCTTTCAGCATGACAATGATCCCAAACACACTGCCCGGGCAACGAAGGAGTGGCTTCGTAAGAAGCATTGGCTAGTGGCCTAGCACGTCTCCAGATCTCAACCCCATAGAAAATCTTTGGAGGGAGTTGAAAGTCTGTGTTGCCCAGCAACAGCCCCAAAACATCACTGCTCTAGAGGAGATCTGCATGGAGGAATGGGACAAAATACCAGCAACAGTGTGTGAAAACCTTGTGAAGACTTACAGAAAACGTTTGACCTCTGTCATTGCCAACAAAGGGTATATAACAGAGAAGTATTGAGATAAACTTTTGTTATTGACCAAATACTTATTTTCCACCATAATTTGTAAATAAATTAATTAAAAATCCTACAATGTGATTTTCAGGATTTTCTTTTCTCATTTTGTCCGTCATAGTTGAAGTGTACCTATGATGAAAATTACAGGCCTCTCTCATCTTTTTAAGTCGGAGAACTTGCACAATTGGTGGCTGACTAAATACTTTTTTGCCCCACTGTATATCAGTGGAGGCTGCTGAGGGGAGGACAACACATAATAATGGCTGGAACAGGGTAAATGGAATGGAATCAAACCATGTGTTTGATGTACAGTCCATTCGGAAAGTATTCAGATCCCTTGACTTTTTCCACATTGTTTTACGTTACAGCCTTATTCTAAATGGATTAAGGATCTGTGTCTCAACTGGAGGGCGCGCAATTCAAATAAATAATCATAAATATTATGGATTTTAAACATTTAAGTACATATAAGTGTCTTATATCAGTTGAAAGCTTAAATCCTTGTTTAATCTAACTGCACTGTCCGATTTACAGTAGCTATTACAGCGAAAATATGCCATGCGTTTGTTTGAGGACGGCACCCCACATCAAAATATTTTTCCACCGGCACAGGTTTCATTCATTCACATATAACGAATAAATATTCACAAACTTTTTCAGAGTCTTCCTCTGATTTGTCATCCAAAGGGTCCCATCTATAACATGTAGTGTCGTTTTGTTAGATAAAATCCTACTTTATATCCCAAAAAGTCAGTTTAGTTGGCGCCATCGATTTGAGTAATCCACTCGTTCAACTTGCAGAGAAAGGAATCCGAAAGTCTAACCCTAACCTGTGTTTCAACTAGTCAAAATAAGTTTCTATTAACTCCTCAGATACACTAAAATGTAATCAAACTATAATTTTTATTTTGGAAAGAAGTATGTTCAATAGGAAACCAATTTTAGCAGGTGCGTAATGTCTTCATGGCGCTCGCAAATATGAATTTCCAAGACTGTGTCCTTCTACTAAAACTGTTATTTCATATTCGTTTTTTAAGTTATAGGCCTGAGACCTTGAACACAGGCTGCTGGCACCCTGTGGAAGCCATAGGAATTGCATCCAGGGAGCTAATTTTCAATATGACCTTTCTCTTGGATTTCTAAAAGGATGGTCTCCCCCCAAAAAAGAAAAAATCCAGGTGTTTTTTCTTTGGATTTTCTCCTACTATATCTATTGTGTTATACTCTCCTACATTATTCTAACATTTCTATAAACTTCAACTTGTTTTGTTTTCTTTCCAATGGTACCAATTATATGCATAACCAGGCATCATGGATTGAGCTACAGGCAGTTTAGTTTGGGCACGTCATTCAGGCAGGAAGTGGAGAAAAAAAAGGTCCTAGCCCTAAAATATGTTCCTCATCAATCTACACACAATACCCCATAAGGACGAAGGAAAAACAGGTTTAGACATTTTTGCAAATGTAATAAAAATAAAAAACAGAAATAAAAGTATTCAGACCCTGCATCCTGTTTCCATTAATAATCCTTGAGATGTTTCTACAACGTTATTGGAGTACACCTGTAGTATATTCAATTGATTGGACATGATTTGGAAAGGCACACACCTGTTTATATAAGGTCCCACAGTTGACAGTGCATGTCAGAGCAAAAAGCAAGTCATGAGGTCGAAGGAATTGTCCGTAGAGCTCCGAGACAGGATTGTGACGAGGCACAGATCTGGGGAGGGGTACCAAAAAATGTCTGCAACATTGAAGGTCCCCAAGAACAAAGTTGCCACCATCATTCTTAAATGGAAGAAGTTTGGAACCACCAAGATTCTACCTAGAGCTGGACGCCCGGCCAAACGGAGCAAAAATTGCCATGGTCAGGGAGGTGACCAAGAACCAGATGGTCACTAACAGAGCCCCAGAGTTCCTTTGTGGAGATGGGAGAATCTTCCACAAGGACAACCATCTCTGCAGCACTCCACCAATCAGGCCTTTATGGTAGAGTGGCCAGACGGAAGCCATTCCTCAGTAAAAGGCATGACAGCCTGCTTAGAGTTTGCCAAAAGGCACCTAAAGACTCTCAGACCATGAGAAACAAGAGTGAGCTCTTTGGCCTGAATGCCAAGCATCACGTCTGGAAGAAACCTGGTGGTGTCACCATCATGCTGTGATGATGTTTTTCGGCAGCAGGGACTGGGAAACTAGTCAGGATCGAGGGAAAGATGAAATTAGTACAGAGAACCTGGATGAAAACCTGAGCCAGAGCGCTCAGGACCTCAGGATGGGGAAAAAGGTTCACCTTCCAACAGGACAATGACCCTATGCACACAGCCTAGACAATGCAGAAGTGGCTTCGGTAAAAGTTTCTGAATGTCCTTGAGTGGCTCAGAACCCAGACTTGAACGCAATCGAACATCTATGGAGAGACCAGAAAATAGCTGTGCAGCGATGCTCACCATCCAACCTGACAGAGCTTGAGAGGATCTGCAGAGAAGAATGGGAGAACCTCCCTAAATACAGGTTTGCCAAGCTTGTAGTGTCATACCCAAGAAGACTCGAAGCTGTAATCGCTGCCAAAAGGGGCTTCAACAAAGTACTGAGTAAAGGGTCTGAATACTTATGTAAATGTAAAATTTCATTTTTTTTATTTTACAAATTTGAAAACATTTCAAAAATCTGTTTTTGCTTTGTCATTATGGGGTATTGTGTGTAGATTGATGAGGGAAAAAACTGTTTCATCAATTTTAGAATAAGGCTGTAACCTAACATGTGTGGAATATGTGGAAAAAGTCTGAATACTTTCTGAATGCACTGTATTTGATACCACTCCACTAATTCCGCTCCAGCCATTACCACGAGCCCGTCCTCCACAATTAATGTGCCACCAACCTCCTGTGATACAGTATATATACACATATGAAATAGAGAGGACAAAAGAGAGCGAGAGAAGTGGGTGAAAAGGCTTGAATAAGTAAATCACTCGTTGACAGAATTTGCATATTTGCGTTGCAACCACATATACATTGAGAAAATAAAATCCGCAAAAAAATCATCTTGACAGATTTGTTTCTATATTTATGGGGAAATCAGTCCCCCTTCTCAGAGAAGTGAATGATGTGAGTAATAAGCAATTAACTTGATGACCATGTTGATGCTTTATTACCCAAACATATGAAAATATGCCGTGCAATGCATTTATTTGAATCAATCTGAGCAAATCAAAGTTGACTACAGGCTCTATTCAATCCGTGTCATGGAAGTTCAGCATTACAGCATAATTGCATTTTAAAAGGCAAAGTTCTCGCGTTAGTGGAGACCTCATTCACGGTAAATGCTGCATATGTCGGCTCAATCAGAAATTAACTTGACATTTCTATCACACAACCTGTAACAGTTCAGTGATACAGATTGAATAGAGCCCTGGATAATCAGGGTTGGGCTAAAACCACATTTCATTGCACCTGGGTCTATATATTTTCAAGGTACACCTTATTTAATATGGAAGCAAGTGGAGACACTCAATATCACCATTACTGCAACGGTTGTTGCTATTTAGCATATTGGTAGCAAATAACCAGTCCGCACTAAAGAAGTTGACATTGTCAAATGTGTTTAACACTGCGAAAGGCACTGGATTATAAGAGGTGTGTCACGGCCGTCCTCCTCATCTGAAGAGGAGAGGCGAGATGGATCTGAGGACCAATACGCGGCGTGGTAAGTGTCCATGGTCAATCTTTAATAAAGAAAGTAGTGAACACTGAACACTATACAAAACCAGTAAACAAAATAACAACCGTGAAGCTAATCATATGGACTGAGCTGAAACAAGCCATCAACATAGACAATCACCCACAAACAAACAGTGCAACCCAGGCTACCTAAGTATGATTCTCAATCAGAGACAACTAATGACACCTGCCTCTGATTGAGAACCATACTAGGCCGAAAACATAGAAATGCCCCAAAACATAGAAAAACAAACATAGACTGCCCACCCAACTCACGCCCTGACCATACTAAATAAATACAAAACAACGGAAATAGAGGTCAGAACGTGACAGTACCCCCCCCCCCCAAAGGTGCGGACTCCGGCCGCAAAACCTTGACCTATAGGGGAGGGTCTGGGTGGGCGTCTGTCTGCGGTGGCGGCTCTGGCGCGGGACGCGGACTCCACTTCATCATTGTCTTAGTCCGCCTTTTTGTCCGCCTCCGTGGCTTTCTCACCATGGCCATCCTACTCAATGACCCCACTGGACAGAGGGGCTGCTTGGGACAGAGGGGCAGCTCGGGAGAGAGGTGGGGCAGCTGCGCGGGACAGAGGGACAGCTCGGGACAGAGGTGGGGCAGCTGCTCGGGACAGAGGGACAGCTGCTCGGGACAGAGGTGCGGCAGCAGCTCTGGGCAGAGGGGCTCCGGCAGCGGCGCCGGACAGGCGGGAGGCTCCGGCAGCGGCGCCGGACAGGCGGGAGGCTCCGGCAGCGGCGCCGGACAGGCGGGAGGCTCCGGCAGCGGCGCCGGACGGCTCCGGCAGCGCCGCCGGACGGCTCCGGCAGCGCCGCCGGACGGCTCCGGCAGCGGCGCCGGACAGGCGGGAGGCTCCGGCAGCGGCGCCGGACAGGCGGGAGGCTCCGGCAGAGGCGCCGGACAGGCGGGAGGCTCCGGCAGAGGCGCCGGACAGGCGGGAGGCTCCGGCAGAGGCGCCGGACAGGCGGGAGGCTCCGGCAGAGGCGCCAGATAGGCGGGAGGCTCCGGCAGAGGCGCCGGACAGGCGGGAGGCTCCGGCAGCGGCGCCGGACAGGCGGGAGGCTCCGGCAGCGGCGCAGGACAGACAGGACCACCTGCAGGGAGGAGACAGAGAGACAGCCTGGTGCGTGGGGCTGCCACAGGAACCACCAGGCTGGGGAGACCTTCAGGAGGCTTGGGGTTAGGAGGAGGCACCTGAAGGACCGGGCTGTGGGGGAGCACTGGAGCTCTGGTGCGCAACCTTGGCACCACTTCCCCAGGCTGGATAACCACTCTAGCCCAGACCCTCCAGAGTGCAGGCACAGGTTGAACCGGGCTGTGGGTAAGCACAGGAGATCTAGTGCTTACTACACGCACCTCTCCCTTAGGCTCCATTCCCACATTCGCCCGGCACGAGCGGAGCGCAGGCAGAGGACGCACTGCACCCTCCCAGCGCCCCGGAGACACAGCACGCAGAGCCGGCGCAGGATACCCTGGACCAAAACTGCGTACCGGCGACCAGACCCGCTGAGCAGGCACCATACGCCCTGGCTCGATGCCCGCACTCGCATGACACTCTCGGGGGGCTGTCCTATTGCGCACCGGGCTATGGACACGTACTGGCGACACCGTGCGCTTAACCGCATAACACGGTGCCTGCCCAGTATCGCGCTGCTTATAATAAGCACGAGGAGTGAGCGCAGGTCTGCTACCTGGCTTAGCTCCACCCCTCGTGTGCCCCCCCAAAAAACATTTTTGGGGCTGTCTCTCGTACCTGTCGCACTGCCGTGCTGCCTCCTCATATCGCCGCCGCTCAGCTTTCGCTGCCTCCAGCTCTGCTTTGGGGCGGCGATATTCCCCAGCCTGTGCCCAGGGTCCCTCTCCGTTCAGTATCTCCTCCCATGTCCAGGAGTCCTGTGATACCGGCCGCTGTTGTTGCTGCTGCTGCTGTCGTCACTGTTTTCTACCACGCCGCTTGGTCCTTGGTTGGTGGGTGATTCTGTCACGGCCGTCCTCCTCTTCATCTGAAGAGGAGAGGCGAGATGGATCTGAGGACCAATACGCGGCGTGGTAAGTGTCCATGGTCAATCTTTAATAAAGAAAGTAGTGAACACTGAAAACTATACAAAACCAGTAAACAAAATAACAACCGTGAAGCTAATCATATGGACTGTGCTGAAACAAGCCATCAACATAGACAATCACCCACAAACAAACAGTGCAACCCAGGCTACCTAAGTATGATTCTCAATCAGAGACAACTAATGACACCTGCCTCTGATTGAGAACCATACTAGGCCGAAAACATAGAAATGCCCCAAAACATAGAAAAACAAACCTAGACTGCCCACCCAACTCACGCCCTGACCATACTAAATAAATACAAAACAACGGAAATAGAGGTCAGAACGTGACAAGGTGACGTGACTAGAAGTCATTAATCGAACATTTCAAAAGGCCCGCGCAGAATTTTCCTTTAGACCCATTTTCATTCCAACAGAGTTAACACTCTCTCCCTAAGGATGACCGTCCATTAGCATGTCACCACTGTAGACGAGCTGACATAATTATTGTACATATAGAACTGATTTATATAGGATCTTTGTGGATGAGCTCACATCATACATTCATGCATAGATAAATCCAGCCCATACACAAGGGAAACTTGCTCTTCAAAACAACCTTCTGCAAGGCCATTCGGTGTTGGGTGGTGTGCTGCTTGGGTTTTACTGAGCAGAGTTTCCTTAAGGAAAATGTGACGCCAGACATTTGACTGTCAACATTTTTATTTAGCAGACATTTGAGAAATCTGTCGAACCCATATGATTAGGGCGTCCACCCACGGTGCTCAGAATGACACAAATCACATTTAGATGACGGTAATTCCTATTAAATGGGGAAGTTCACACCAAAACAATTCTGGGCCGCATTCGGAAAGTGTTTAGACCCCTTGACGTTTTCCACATTCAAGTTACGTGAAAGGCTTATTCTAAAATGCATTAAATAGTTGTTTTCCATCATTAATCTACACAAAATACCGCATAATGACAAATTAAAAATGGGTTTTTAGAAATTTTGCAAATGTATACAAAAAATACAAATGAAATATGACATTTACATAAGTATTCAGATCCGTTACTCAGTACTTTGTTGAAGCACCTTTGGCAGCGATAACAGCCTCGAGTCTTCTTAGGTATGACACTACAAGCTTGGCACACCTGTATTTGGGGAGTTTCTCCCATTCTTCTCAGCAGATCCTCTCAAGCTCTGTCAGGTTGGATGGGGCGCGTCGCTGCACAGCTATTTTCAGGTCTCTCCATAGATGACCGATCGGGTTCAAGTCCGGGCTCTGGCTGGACCGCTCAAGGACATTCAGAGACTGGCCCCGAAGCCACTCCTGCGTTGTCTTAGCTGTGTGCTTAGGGTCGTTGTCCTGGTGGAAGGTGAACCTTTGCCCCAGTCTGAGGTCCTGAGAGCTCTGTAGCAGGTTTCCATTAAGGATCTCTCTGTACGTTGCTCCGTTCATCTTTCCCTCGATCCTGACTAGTCTCCCAGTCCCTGCCGCTGAAAAACATCCCCACAGCATGACGCTGCCACCACCATGCTTCACTGTAGGGATAGTGCCAGGTTTCCTCCAGACGTGACGCTTGGCATTGAGGCCAAAAAGTTCAATCTTGGTTTCATCAGACCAGAGAATCTTGTTTCTCTTGGTCTGAGAGTCTTTAACGTGCCTTTTGGCAAACTCCAAGTGGGCTGTAATGTGCCTTTTACTGAGAAGTGGCTTCCGTTTGGCCACTTATCATAAAGGCATGATTGGGGGAGTGCTGCAGAGATGGTTGTCCTTCTGGAAGAATCTCCCATCTCTACAAAGGAACTCTGGAGCTCTGTCAGAGTGACCATTGGGTTCTTGGTCACCTCCCTGAACAAGGCCCTTCTCCCCCGATTGCTCAGTTTAATGGGCGTAAGTGTTTTTTGGCTAATATTACTTACAGGATATTTATATTACTCTGTAAAATGAAAATAAATAGCCTACCTAATGACACCCTTCCAACTGTATATCAGAGTATCCTGCCTACACCCCATAATGTACCTACAAGTTTGCCTGATAGTAATGACATGCTGGTGTTGTGGCATTTTATTGCACAGGGACACTTGAAGTCAATCTTAAATTAATCATTGTTTGTTAGCTTGCTGGAGAGGTTCCAAACAACTCAATGCACCATAGTACACGTCAATCTGGAGCACTCCCAGTCCCAGCAGTTGTCATATATACGGCTATACACAGACAAGTTATATTTGCACGATATAGCATAATTAATTAATCATTAGCATTTTGTTTCATTCATGTGGCCGAGCAATACTGTTTCATAACATGTGACAGACCAACACCTCACGAGGCTTCTCCTCTCTAAGCAGAGACCTTGAAACTGAGATATGGTTAGTTTGTCCTCAAAACCCGGTCGTTCATTCTCAAATAACAGTCTGGGCATACTGCCAAATTTCAACTACTGATAGGTGATTTGTACAGTCAGCCACTTGCATGGACACAGAAATCGGTTTATAAATATACTCCAGTGTTAGGGTGTAACTTGGCCATCAAAGTAAGGCCTTACAACATAAAACTAAGCAAAAAAAGAAACAGCCCTTTTTCAGGACCCTGTCTTTCAAAGATAATTCATAAAAACCCAAAATACCTTCACAGATCTTCATTGTAAAGGGTTTAAACACTGTTTCCCATGCTTGTTCAATTAACCATAAACAATTAATGAACATGCACCTGTGGAACGGTCGTTAAGACACTAACAACTTACAGACGGTAGGCAACTAGTCACAGTTATGAAAACTTAGGACACCAAAGAGGCCTTTCTATTGACTCTGAAAAACACCAAAAGAAAGATGCCCAGGGTCCCTGCTCATCTGCGTGAACGTGCCTTAGGCATGCTGCAAGGAGGTATGAGGACTGCAGATGTGGCCAGGGCAATAAGTTACCATGTCCGTACTGTGAGACGCCTAAGACAGCGCTACAGGGAGACAGGACGGACAGCTGATCTTCCTCGCAGTGGCAGACCACGTGTAACATCACCTGCACAGGATCGTTACATCCGAACATCACACCTGCGGGACAGGTACAGGATGGCAACAACTGCCCGAGTTACACCAGGAACGCACAATCCCTCCATCAGTGCTCAGACTGTCCACAATAGGCTGAGAGAGAGCTTGTAGGCCTGTTGTAAGGCAGGTCCTCACCAGACATCACCGGCAACAACATCACCTATGGGCACAAACCCACCGTCACTGGACCAGACAGGACTGGCAAAAAGTGCTCTTCACTGACGAGCCGCGGTTTTGTCTCACCAGGGGTGATGGTCGAATTCACGTTTATTGTCGAAGGAATGAACATTACACCGAGGCCTGTACTCTGGAGCGGGATCGGTTTGGAGGTGGAGGGTTCGTCATGGTCTGGGGAGGTGTGTCACAGCATCACCGGACTGAGCTTGTTGTCATTGCTGATAATCTCAATGCTGTGCGTTAAAGGGAAGACATCCTTCTCCCTCATGTGGTACCCTTCCTGCAGGCTCATCCTGACATGACCTTCCAGCATGACAATGCCACAAGCCATATTGCTCGCTCTGTGCGTGATTTCCTGCAAGGCAGGAATGTCAGTGTTCTGCCATGGCCAGTGAAAAGCCTGGATCTCAATCCCATTGAGCACATCTGGGACCTGTTGGATCAGAGGATGAGGGCTAGGGCCATTCCCCCCAGAAATGTCTGGGAACTTGCAGGTGCCTTGGTGGAAGTGTGGGGTAACATCTCACAGAAACAACTGGCAAATCTGGTGCACTCCATGAGGAGGAGATGCACTGCAGTACTTATGCAGCTGGTGGCCACACCCGATACTGACTGTTACTTTTGATTTTGACCCCCACTTTGTTCAGGGACACATTATTCAATTTCTGTTAGTCACATGTCTGTGGAGCTTGTTCAGTTTATGTCTCAGTTGTTAAATCTTATGTTCATACAAATATTTACACATGTTAAGTTTGCTGAAAATAAACGCAGTTGACAGTGAGAGGACGTTTCTTTTTTTGCTGAGTTTAGAACAGCACCTGAATAGAACACATAAATTAGTTATAAGACAGGCACAATCATTAAAAATCCCATTACACTGGCTAGGTAAACAGTGGCTAGAACGAGTGGATGAGCAATAGAAATAGAATGTATGGGAAGCACACTTCTCAATCTGGGTCTACATCAACAAGAATTTATATTACCAAACCATGTAAGAAGTATAAAGTCAATAGTGGTAGTAGAGAATAACATGTTACTTGCAATTGCCAGTTTAGCTTTTATACCAATAATATCCTAATTAGCCAGTAAACCCACACACAAGAGGAAGAAAAACAGCCTCACACTTGACCACTAACACTATACAGTCTTCACGTATACAATACCAAGCTGTCAATAGTACTGCAGCAGGTAGCCATTCGGGTAGTGTTTTGGGCCAGTTACAGCAAGGTTGCTGGCTGGTCAAATCCCCGAGCCAATAAAGGTGAGAAAAAAAATCTGTTTATGCCCATACCATAACCCCACAGCCACCATGAGGCACTTTGTTCACAACGTTGACATCAGCAAACCGCTCGCCCATATGACGCAATACACGTAGTCTACAGTTGGACATACTGATAAATTCTCAAAAATGATGTTGGATGTGGCTTATGGTTGAGAAATTAACATTAAATTATCTGGAAACAGCTCTGGTGGTCATTCCTGCAGTCAGCATGCCAATTGCACGCTCCCTCAAAACTTGAGACATCTGTGGCATTGTGTTGTGTGACAAAACTGCAGAATTTAGAGGGGCCTTTTATTGTCCCCAGCACAAGGTGCACCTATGTAATGATCGTGCTGTTTAATCAGCTTCTTGATATGCCACACCTGCCAGGTGGATGGATTATCTTGGCGAGAAATGCTCACCAACAGGGATGTAAACAAATTTGTGCACACAATTTGAGAGAAATAAGCTTTTTGTGCGTATGGAACATTTCTGGGATCTTTTATTTCAACTCATAAAACATGGGACCAAATACAGACTGGTTTCTTATCGGATCACCCTGGAGTGGATGCTGAGGGGAGAACATCTAGGTCGAGGCCAACGACAGGTACTCCCAGCCTCTGTGGTGGCAGCAATTACATCCAACTACCCTGACCCCAACAGCAGCTACATTGGATTCCAGGAAGTTGAGCAGGCTCATAATCTTATACGAATAACATTTTCAAGAAACACATTTTGTAGTTAAAAAAGTTAAATAATTGTATGTTATTATTTTAAACAACAATTACACAGTTACTATGCCATTCACAGTCACTCAGCATTAGTTAGACCAGGTTTTTACAAACATGTTCCCGGAGAGCAACCAACCGTCTTGTAGGTTTATACTCCAACAGCTGAGCTTGATTAGGGTCGGATTAAAAACCTATAGGACCGTGGGGTTATGTAAAACACAGGGAAGATCCCAATTGCATACTCTTCATGTCCATTCTCTTTCTCAAAACACATTGGATGAGAAGCTGACTCATTACTCCATGTGCGGGCTCACGCCTGGGAGGCAGCACGGTTCCAAAATACCTTCCCGGGTGCCCGGGCCAGATTCATTGAATCCCCTCATTGAATAGAACGGGTGTTCCCATTCAAGACAATGATGGTATAATTGGTGGACTGCCGGCCATTGCAAGAGTACCCATAAGAGCAAAGTTGAAAGTAAAAGGGTAAAGTAAAATCAGGAAGTGTACCCATCAATCTGTGCTGTGATTTGTTGAATCAACCCAACTGACATGACAAAAAAAAATACATTCCATTGCATGAGTCACATCAGGTAGCATCATTTGAACGAACATTCTACATTACCATGGAAATTATTGCATCACACACAACAAGCGGTACCGATGAGCCAAGTCTGGAACCAACAGGACCCTGAACAGCTTCAACCCCCAAGCCAGAAGACTGCTAACTAGTTAACAAAATAGCTACCCAGACTATTTGCATTGCTCTTTTTGCACCAACTTTTGTGACCCATCACATACGCTGCTATTACTGTTTATTTTCTGTCACTTTATTCTTAGTTATATGTACATATCTACCTCATTTACTTCATACCTAGTGGTTAGAGCGTTGGACTAGCAGCCGAAAGGTTGCAAGTTCAAATCCCCGAGCTGACAAGGTACAAATCTGTTGTTCTGCCCCTGAACAGGCAGTTAACCCACTGTTCCCAGGCCGTCATTGAAAATAAGAATTTGTTCTTAACTGACTTGCCTAGTTAAATAAAGGTACAAAGAACATCAACTCAGTACTGGTACCCCGTGTATATAGCATTACTTATTGTGTATTGATTATTACTTGTATTAAAACGTGTTATTACTTTTCTAATACTTCTCTATTTTCTCACTCTGCATTGTTGGGACGGGCCCGTAAGTAAGCATTTCACTGTAGGTCTCCACCTGTTGATTACAATGCAAGTGACAAATACAATTGTATTTGATGACACCACCAGGCAGCCAATGCAAGAGGACCAATGAGCTGACCAGTCAAATTGCCAGGGTTAGCAGTTCTAAGCCTGTTCTGTGGAGGATGGTGCTGTTCCAGGTGGTCTATATAGGAGTCACACTGCACAAAGCTACCAATGATTGCATAACATGTTATTGATGGCATTCCACAACATCAGACTGCCATCAATAGGCTAACTAAAGTTAGTTGCAAAGTTAGGCTGAAAAGTTTTGCCACTAGCTCCTCCTTGGTTGGTTTTTCAACTGGGGCAATGGTGGGAAGGTAGGTCTGGTGTGTCAACTTTGAAGTCTGGGTCTTTGTTTATCTTCCCGCCGCTTGACAGCCTGCTGGATCAATCGGGATCTAAAGTTGAATGTCTCCTCTTCACACTCTTCTGTACCCAGTCCTTTGCCTGTTTGGAATGCTCCACACGGCTTCTCGGATCTCCTGAAAGATGTGTAACAGAATAACAAAACAAAAATGTGTCCTAATTAGTCTTTCCTTGCATCCTCCTGAAAATGTATGAGTGGAGGACAATTGGTTCCCCTCTTTGAAAAGGATACAAAGCTAGAAGATGTGAGAAATTGAACAAAGATTAAATCCAAGACAGTATGGTTCATTGTCCTATCCTCATGTGTTTTCCACCACCCCTCTCCTTCTTCCATTCCATCCCAGGCAGGTAGAAACAGAAAGAGTGATTAGTGATGTTAACTGGTTTAAAACAGTCAGTCATGTCAATGAGCTGAGCTGATATTCCAAATGTTTTAATTTAAATCATGGTTGGGCAAGTTTATTGTCATAACAACTCATGCACAAGCTAGGGCCAGAGCCATATATTTATCTATATACAGTGCATTTTAGAAAGTATTCAGAGCCCTTGACTTTTTCTCATTTTGTTATGTTACAGCCTTATTTTAAAATTGATTAAATAAAACACACAATACCCCATAATGACAAAGTGAAAAATAAATTGCACATACATAAAACCTAAAAAAACATATTTACGTAAGTATTCAGACCCTTTACTATGAGACTCGAAATTGAGCTCCTGTGCATCCGGTTTCCATTGATCATCCTTGAGATATTTCTACAACTTGACTGGAGTCCACCTGTGGTAAATTCAATTGATTGGACATGATTTGGAAAGGCACACACCTGTCTATATAAGGTCCCACAGTTGGCAGTGCATGTCAGAGCAAAAACCAAGCCATGAGGTCGAAGGAATTGTCTGTCGAGCTCCGAGACAGGATTGTATCGAGGCACAGATCTGGGGAAGGGTACGAAACATTTTCTGCAGCATTGAAGGTCCCCCAAAACACAGTTGCCTCCATCATTCTTAAATAGAATAAGTTTGAAACCACCAAGACATCCTAGAGCTGGCCGCCCGGACAGACTGAGCAATCGGGGGAGAAGTGCCTTGGTCAGGGAGGTGACCAAGAACTCGATGGTCACTCTGACATAGCTCCAGAGATCCTCTGAGGGAGAACCTTCCAGAAGGACAACCATCTCTGCAGCCCTACACCAATCAGGCCTTTATGGTAGAGTGGCCAGACGGAAGCGTCACATCTGGAGGAAACCAGGCACCATCCCTATGGTGAAGCATGGAGGTGGCAGCACCATGCTGTGGGGATGTTTTTCAGCGGCAGGGACTGGGAGACAATTCAGGATCGAGGGAAAGATGAAAAAAAACCAGAGAGATACTTGATGAAAACCAGCTCCAGAGTGCTCAGGACCTCAGACTGGGATGAAGGTTCACCTTCCAAACAGGACAACAACCGAAAGAACACATCCAAGAAAATGCAGGAGTGGCTACGGGACCAGTCTCTGAATGTCCTTCAGTGGCTCAGCCAGAACGATCAGGTTCTGGCTGAGCCACTCAAGGACATTCAGAGACTGGTCCTTAGCCACTCCTGCATTATCTTGGATGTGTTCTTTCGGTCGTTGTTCTGTGGAGAGACCTGAAAATAGATGTTCAGCGACACTCAACATCCAACCTGACAGAGCTTGAGAGGATCTGCAGAGAAGAATGGGAGAAACTCCCCAAATACTATGAAATAACATGGAATCATGCAGTAACTAAAACAGTGTTAAACAAATCAAAATATATTTTAGATTTTAGATTCTTCAAAGTAGCCACTCTTTGCCTTGATGACAGCTTTGCACTCTTGGCATTCTCTAAACCAGCTTCATGAGGAATGCTTTTCCAACGGTCTTGAAGGAGTTCCCACATATGCTGAGCACTTGTTGGCTGCTTTTCCTTCACTCTGCGATCCAACTCATTCCAAACCATCACTATTGGGTTGAGGTCGGGTGATTGTGGAGGCCAGGTCATCTGATGCAGCACTCCATCACCCTCCATCTTAGTCAAATAGCCTTTGGAGGTGTGTTTTGGGTCATTGTCCTGTTGAAAAACAAATGATAAGCGCAAACAAGATGGGATGGCGTATCGCTGCATAATGCTGTGTTAGCCATGCTGGTTAAGTGTGCCTTCAATTCTAAATAAGTCACAGACAGTGTCACCAGCAAAGCACCCCCAAACCATCATACCTCCTCCTCCATGCTTCACGGGGGAACCACACATGCAGAGACCATCCGTTCACCTACTCTGCGTCTCACAAAGACACGGCGGTTGGAACCAAAAATCTCAAATTTGGACTCATCAAACCAAAGGACAGATTTCCACCAGTCTAATGTCCATTGCTTGTGTTTCTTGACCCAAGCAAGTCTCTTCTTATTATTGGTGTCATTTTTGTAGTGGTTTCTTTGCAGCAATTCGGCCATGAAGGCCTGATTCACACCTCTGAACAGTCGATGTTGAGATGTGTCTGTTACTTGTGAAGCATTTATTTGGGCTGCAATCTAAGGTGCAGTTAACTCTAATGAACGTATCCTCTGCAGCAGAGGTAACTCTGGGTCTTCATTTCCTGTGACGGTCATCATGAGAGCCAGTTTCCTCATACAGCTTGATGGTTTTTGCGACTGCCCTTTTAAGAAACTTTCAAAGTTCTTGAATTTTTTCAGATTGATGTCTTAAATTGATGTCTTAAATACTTATTTTCCACCATAATTTGCAAATAAATTCATTAAAAATCCTACAATGTGATTTTCTGGATTTTGTTTCCTCATTTTGTCTGTCATAGTTGAAGTGTACCTATGATGAATATTACAGGCCTCTCATCTTTTTAAGTGGGAGAACTTGCACAATTGGTGGTTGACTAAATACTTTTTTGCCCCACTGTATGTATGTATGTATGTATTATAACGTTATGGTTTCAAACAATTGAGTATGTTTTCAAGATGCATATCCTACTGCCCACAGCTCATTGCAAAGTGGCATGTGATGTGCTGATGAAGCCTGCCTTCTGTTGTCATTTGAGATGCTGCAGCAGTAGCAGCTCTCATGGTGTCTGACCGATTTTCTGCTCAAAGGCTCTGTATGTATATACTGTGTGGGTGTGATACACAATGAATATACTGTAGCCTACACACACGAGTCAATTTCATTCCAGTAAATGAACCTATAGACCGATAAGCATGACCAGTCAAATATATTTATATCGACTGGTATTACGGTCAATGAATAAGCTAAAAAGCATTGTTTAGCAATGGTTCTGCAATTTTCTTCTTCTCCTGGACAATTGGCAGGTGCCAATTTGATTTATCAGCTTTTCTATATTTTTATAAGCCTAAAGTTAATGGAAAACCCGGGTACAGAGTGACCTTGGATGGGGTTTCTCTTTAGACAGACAGTGATTCAAACAGCCATCCAGCTCTATCCATGCCATTGCTGCTTTTTGAGAATGCCAGTCAAACAGAGCCGAGCGATGTGCTCTCTGTGTGTTCGGGTCAGATACAGGGCTGTTACGGTGACCATATTAACGCCACACCGGAGGTCACGAGTCATGACTGCAGTCAAATTCCACGTACCATTTAGTCACGGTAATCAGGGTGCCGGAGGGTGCCAAGCTCTGATAATGCTGATGGTCATTAGTAGCCTACCAAACTCCCTCTAATTACTCTGACAACAGTGCAAATGTAATCGAAAATATAAACACTTCATGAGAGCCCATGAGCTGATGTTGCGCATCCTTTCTATAGACTATGCATTTGCGTGACAAAACTGAGCGATGGCCTCTATTAACAAGAGGAGGATCCCATCAACTTTCTATTGGTTAGGCCTACTGTCACACCCTGATCTGTTTCACCGGTCCTTGTGACTGTCTCCACCCTCCTCCAGGTGTCGCCCATCTTCCTCATTACCCCCTGTGTATTTATACCGGCGTTCTCTGTCTGTTGCCAGTTTGTCTTGTCTACTAGCATTTTTCTCAGCTCCTGCTTTTCCCCAGTCTCTTTTTCTCACCCTCCTGGTTTTGACGCTTGCCTGTCTGGACTCTGAGCCCACCTGCCTGACCACTCTGCCTGCCCCTGACCCGGCCTGTCGTCCTGTACCTTTGCCCCTACTCTAGATTACCGACCTCTGCCTGACCTGACCCTGCCTGCCGTCCTGTACCTTTTCCCCACCACTCTGGATTACCGACCCTGCCTGCCTTGACCTGTCGTTTGCCTGCCCCTGTTGCTGTAATCAACATTGTTATTTCAACACAGTTTGCATTTGGGTCTTACCTGAAACATTATACCTCCTATATTTATTTCTCAACTTTCCTAATATTAAGCACATTGCTTCTCTTAAAAAAACAGTATAGCCTACCTGGCTGGCATGAAAATGAATCAAGAAGTGTCCTCCATTTGAATTTAACTGCATAGATGACATGTATTTTTTCCACTGCTCATTTCCAAACAGGTGCATGATAATTGTCCATTCAAATCAAATTTCACACATATATTATTTAGTATATGTAAAGACAGAATTAAATCAAGAATAGTGTGATGTGTAATGATATCAGCCTATCACTTGTAAATGATATCATTTGTAAATGATGCCCAGCTTAAGGCAAACAGCACAGAGCAGGGCTCATGCCTTTCATGCAACTTTCATCATTAGTCACATCATGCAGCCTTAGAATGTATTCAAAATCAAATCATATAGCCCAACATTTGATCACAACATAGTTACATAAATAACTCTAAATTAAACATGTGGGAGTACCTGTTTATTTGTTAACTGCTTAACACAGAAGAACCGCATGTGCACACTCCCTCAAATCATCTGGAGAAAATATACTTTCTATTTTATTCAGCTATGTTCAATTGTATTCTTCATACTATAAAATAATATAAGATAATGCCATGGCATTCTAAGCAAATCTTGTCTGCTACAGTGCCTTGCGAAAATATTCGGCCCCCTTGAACTTTGCGACCTTTTGCCACATTTCAGGCTTCGAACATAAAGATATAAAACTGTATTTTTTTGTGAAGAATCAACAACAAGTGGGACACAATCATGAAGTGGAACGACATTTATTGGATATTTCAAACTTTTTTAACAAATCAAAAACTGAAAAATTGGGCGTGCAAAATTATTCAGCCCCTTTACTTTCAGTGCAGCAAACTCTCTCCAGAAGTTCAGTGAGGGTCTCTGAATGATCCAATGTTGACCTAAATGACTAATGATGATAAATACAATCCACCTGTGTGTAATCAAGTCTCCGTTTGAAGCCTGAAATGTGGCAAAAGGTCGCAAAGTTCAAGGGGGCTGAATACTTTCGCAAGGCACTGTAAATTAACTAGTGTATCCCACAGCCATATGGCATAGCCAGATCAGGGTCTAACATAAGGACAATTAAGAGAATTCTGTTCTTTTGAAATAGACTACATTTTTCTTTATATCATGTTTTTGTAGACCTGTCTAAAATAAATAATGGATTTATTGTGATAGTGTGGGCTAGATTACATGGATTTATTAGACTTGTATATGTTGTGTATGTTCCAAAGGTCTGCATCAGTGGCTTGTAGGCTATGCGTAAAAGCCAGGAGATGTTAAATGTGTATGTTAATTAACCAGTCCCTCCAGGATTCACGCCATTTTTTTGTGATTTCTGCGACAAAAATGCTTGATTTTGCGGTAGCTTTTCTGAAATTCTGCGATACACTTTGCAATGTTATTTTCACGTTAATTTCATATAAAGCAATAAAAAGTCATCTGTGCTCAGTTTAAGGACGATTTTAAGCAGAATACATAATACAAAAACAATTAGAAACATCTAAAGTGCATCTTCCTGAACAAACAGCTCTGTCATAATCCACTCACACATTTCTCTCCATCAGGCTTGGGGCTTGCTATCAACACGAGATGCAACTTCCATTCCCACTCACACTCTCTCTAAAAAAACAAATATATTCAAAGCTGATCAATCGCTTTCCATTTGAGGATCGATAATTATTTTGAAAAAGTTGTCTTCAAAATACTTGATTGTAATTTTTTTCTGAAAGGGTCGTAAGGGAGATTTTAAAAAAAACTTAAAACTTAAAAATAGTGTATTGTGGTTGATATGTACTTTTAAAACAGTATTACCATCTTTAAAAATCCAGAAAGATTGTGCTTTCGTGAGCCGTATTAAGTTTTATAGAGTTTGAAACGGCAAAGCTGACAAATTGCACTCGGTGCTTTGAGCAGCGTTCTCCATAGACAGACTTGGGAGAGCAGAGTGCCGACCACCCTACTAAAGCCAAGGTTAGCGGAGTAAAAGTTTGAATAAAACGCCCCTCACCTTGATTCTTTCAGAGCTTGCCACAGTCTTCGCTGCTACCACTTCAGTCATGGTGATCTGCAGCTGCTGTGGGAACTGTTCTGACATTCTCATATGCTTTGCTGATTCGAAGTGACTGTTGTCGACTTTCTCTTGTTTCCACATTTTTTTAAATTGTTTCGCACATTATTTTAGTTGGCAAATGAGATTTATTTATATTCATTGTACTGCCTGTCAGCTATCAACAATCACCCATCATCTTCGCACGTGAAAACGCTGACAGGCCAGGGGGGAAAAAGCTTTGTTGACGTGTGGTTGGATTGGGCCATTTTCCACGGTAACCGTGCAGTAATTGGTCAAAATTAGAAACCCGCATTCGATTGGACTCTTTTATGCGCTAAAAGTGCGGGGATTGATCAACATTGTGAGCTCTTGCATAATATGAACTGATTGGTTGATTTTGCATTGAATTATGCGATCACAGAATCGCAGAATCCTGGAGGAGCTGATTAACGGTCAATTACCGTGACACCGGCAGCTATTTTCTTGACAATCACTGGCTGACAAAAATTAATGACCGCCACAGCCCTAGGACTCATGACCAAATTATTGGCACGATTGATAAAGATGAGCAAAAAAGACTATATCAAATAAATAATAAAATACTGAGCAACGAAAAAAATTGGGAACTTAAATAATTTTATATTAATACAATGGCTCAGAGAAAATATTTTGTTTGAGAAGAAAAACATTATCTCAAAAAGATGGGAGTCAAAACTACTGTCACCCCCCTTTGTACCCTCCCCTTGCAAGGATAATGGCACTGAGCCTTTATCTAAAATGTTTTATGAGATTGGAGAACACATTGGGAGGGATCTTAGAACATTCCTCCACACAAAATCTTTCCAGATCCTCAAAATCCTTGGTCTGAGCTTATGGACTGCTCTTTCCAATTTATACCATAGGTTTTCAATGGGCTTCATGTCCGGGGACTGAGATGGCCATTGCAAAATGTTGATTTTGAGGTCAATTAACCATTTCTTTGTCGATTTTAGATGTGTGCTTGGGATTATTGTCGTGGAAGAGTCAAGTAGGTTTTTGGCTAAAATGTCATGGTACTGGGTATAGTTCATGATGCCATTGACCTTAATTAACAAGAGCCCAGGAACAATGGAAGCAAAATAGCCCCATAACATCAAAGGTGTGGGGTTCTTTTCTACATATGCATCCTTCTTTCAACGCCAAACCCAACACTGGTGGCCAAAGAGCTTTATTTTCATGTCATCTTACCATAGCACTGATTCCAATCCAAGTGTCAATGCTGTTTAGCAAACTCCAGGGGTTAACATTTGTTGGATGACATGAAAATAGAGCTCTTTGGCCACGCACCCCATTGAATTGAAGAGGGCAGTTCATAAGAGAGATGCAGACGAAGGATATCAAGGATCTGGAAACATTCTGCATGAAGGACTGGTCTTAAATCCCTCCAAATGTGTTCTCCAATCTCATAAAACATTTTAGAAATAGGCTCATGTAATCGACGTGAAATGGCTAGCTAGCTAGTTAGCAGGGTGTGCGCTAATAGCGTTTCAATCAGTGACGTCACTCAATCTGAGAAGTAGTTGTCCCCCTTGTTCTGCAAGGGCCGCGGCTTTTGTGGAGCGATAGATAATTATGCTTTGTGGGGGTCAGTTGTTGTGTGCAGAGGGTCCCTGGTTCGAGCCCAGGTTGGGGCGAGGAGAGGGACGGAAGCTATACTGTTACACTCAGTGCCGTTATCCTCGCAAGGGGAGGGTGCCGGAGTATTGAACATCGGGGTGCCAATCATTTTGAGAAGATGACTTGTTAAACAAAATCTCTTTCTCTGAGCAATTGTATTCGTATACATTTTTGGAGCACACAATATAGCTCAGTGCTTGTATTATTTATTTAATAACGTTTTTTTTGCTCATCTTTAGCAAGGGTGCCAATAATTTGGGTTGCAACTGGAGATCAAACTGAAGACAGAACCTGAAGACAGTCACAGGTTTCTTTATCTACATAGCCCAACCACAGACTCAGGTTCACATATTTAATAGTTTCTACTTAGCCGTACATACTCTACGACTCCAATGGAGTGTTTTGACCCACATGCCCGAGTTTTGACCCACATGCCCCATCTAATCACCTGTCCTCTGTATTTATTGAAGTATCGAATGGAATATTAGTAGCTTTTTAAAATCTCAAATTTGCAGACATTCCTCAATCGCTTACATTGTTTTTTCTGTCCAGCGCCTGAACAAGTTGGATGTTGGATGTAGAGGTCGACCGATTATGATTTTTTTGACGCCGATACCGATTATTGGAGGACCCAAAAAAGCCGATATCGATTAAATCAACCAATTTTTATTTATTTATTTGTAATAATGACAAATACAACAATACTGAATTAACACTTATTTTAACTTAATATAATACATCAATAAAAACCTATTTAGCCTCAAATAAATAATGAAACATGTTCAATTTGATTAAAATCATGCAAAAACAAAGTGTTGGAGAAGTAAAAGTGCAATATGTGCCATGTAAAAAAGCTAACGTTTGAGTTCCTTGCTCAGAACATGAGAACATCTGAAAATTGGTGGTTCCTTTTAACGTGAGACTTCAATATTCCAAGGTAAGAGGTTTTAGGTTGTAGCTAATATAGTATTTATAGGACTATTTCTCTCTATAGCATTTGTATTTCATATACCTTTGACTATTGGATGTTCTTATAGGCACTATTGTATTGCCAGTGTAACAGTATAGCTTCCTTCCCTCTCCTCGCCCCTACCTGGGCTCAAACCAGAAACACATCGACAACAGCCACACTCGAAGCAGCGTTACCCATGCAGAGCAAGGGGAACAACTACTCCAAGTCTCAGAGCGAGTGACGTTTGAAACGCTATTAGCGCGCTAACTAGCTAAGCCCTTTCACATCAGTTACACCAGCCATTAGGCTGATAAGCTTGAAGTCATAAACAGAGCTGTGCTTGCGAAGAGCTGCTGGCAAAACGCACGAAAGTGCTGTTTCATTGAATGCTTACGAGCCTGCTGCTGCCTACCATTGCTCAGGCAGACTGCTCTATCAAATCATAGACTTAATTATAACATAACACACAGAAATACAAGCCTTTGGTCATTAATATGGTCGAATCCAGAAACTATCATTTCGAAAACAAAACTTTTATTATTTCAGTGAAATACGGAACCGTTCGGTATTTTATCTAACGGGTGGCATCCCTAAGTCTAAATATTCTTGTTACATTGCACAACCTTCAATGTTATGTCATAATTACGTAAAATTCTGGCAAATTAGTTCGCAATGAGCCAGGCTGCCCAAACTGTTGCATATACCCTGACTCTGCATGCATTCACCTGGTTAATATTGCCTGCTAACCTGGATTTATTTTGGCTAAATATGCAGGTTTAAAAATATATACTTCTGTGTATTGATTTTAAGAAAGGCATTGGTGTTTATGGTTAGGTACATTCGTCCAACGATTGTGCTTTTTTTGAAAATGTGCTTTTGTTAAATCATCCCCCAGCATTGCATCGATTATATACAACACAGGACAAGCTAGATAAACTAGTAATATCATCAACCATGTGTAGTTATAACTAGTGATTATGATTGATTGATTGTTTTTTATAAGATAAGTTTAATGCTAGCTAGCAACTTACCTTGGCTTACTGCATTCGCGTAACAGGCAGTCTCCTCGTGGAGTGCAACGAGGGCAGGTGGTTATAGCGTTGGACCAGTTAACTGTAAGGTTGCAAGATTGGTTCCCCCGAGCTGACAAGGTGAAAATCTGTCGTTCTGCCCCTGAACAAGACAGTTAACCCACCGTTCCTAGGCCGTCATTGAAAATAAGAATGTGTTCTTAACTGACTTGCCTAGTTAAATAAAGGTAAAAAAATACAGATATATTTATTTATTTTTTAAATCGGCAAAATCGGCACCCAAAAATACCGATTTCCGATTGTTATGAAAACTTGAAACCGGACCTAATTAAACGGCCATTCCTATTAATCAGTCGACCTCTAGTTGGATGTGGGTATAGTATTTTTCCTTTCTCATTGATTATGCCTGCTGTGCTGTAGGAGGTTAACTAACTAACTGACTCACTGGATTCAACCTGGCTGTGAGGCTCCTGGGGAAATAAGCATCAAAGATGTGTCAGATCCATAGACTGACTGACTGGAGCCTAATTATCTCAAAACACCTGTAGAGATGAAGAGGAACTGGTAGGCTCCACATACACGCCCGGCGGGAGGATTCTGTTATTTGTGGCAGTGAGTGTGTAGGTCACAGACCAGAGGTTACAAATGAGCGGAGAGAGAGAGTGAAGGAAAGATGGAGAGAGAAAGAGCGGGGGAGAGAGGCCAAATGGACACATTACTGTCATTATTTGAGGTAATGAATCTGGTTTTGATGTGAGTGAGCGTGTATGAGTGTGAGTGTGTGGAACCCCCCTGGTTTCTGCAAAACATCAAGTGGGACACAAGGTTTGGGTTGACTCTCCTAGATTTATGCCCATTGGTTGAAAGAAATGAAAGTGATTATTGCACTAGTTAATCAGCAAGCATGGTGGAATTTTCCTTAGAGATGTAGTCTATCACAGTGCCATCCGTTTTGTCCCCAAAGCCCCATATACTACCCACCACTGCGACCTATACGCTCTCATTGGCTGGCCCTCACTTCATACTCGTCGCCAAACCCACTGGCTACAGGTTATCTACAAGTCTCTGCTAGGTAAAGCCCCGCCCTATCTCAGCTCACTGGTCACCATAGCAGCACCCACTCTTAGCACACGCTCCAGCAGGTACAGTGCCTTGCGAAAGTATTCGGCCCCCTTGAACTTTGCGACCTTTTGCCACATTTCAGGCTTCAAACATAAAGATATAAAACTGTATTTTTTTGTGAAGAATCAACAACAAGTGGGACACAATCATGAAGTGGAACAACATTTATTGGATATTTCAAACTTTTTAAACAAATCAAAAACTGAAAAATTGGGCGTGCAAAATTATTCAGCCCCCTTAAGTTAATACTTTGTAGCGCCACCTTTTGCTGCCATTACAGCTGTAAGTCGCTTGGGTTATGTCTCTATCAGTTTTGCACATCGAGAGACTGACATTTTTTCCCATTCCTCCTTGCAAAACAGCTCGAGCTCAGTGAGGTTGGATGGAGAGCATTTGAACAGCAGTTTTCAGTTCTTTCCACAGATTCTCGATTGGATTCAGGTCTGGACTTTGACTTGGCCATTCTAACACCTGGATATGTTTATTTTTGAACCACCACCATGTTTGACAGTGGGGATGGTGTGTTCAGCTGTGTTGCTTTTACGCCAAACATAACGTTTTGCATTGTTGCCAAAAAGTTCAATTTTGGTTTCATCTGACCAGAGCACCTTCTTCCACATGTTTGGTGTGTCTCCCAGGTGGCTTGTGGCAAACTTTAAACAACACTTTTTATGGAAATCTTTAAGAAATGGCTTTCTTCTTGCCACTCTTCCATAAAGGCCAGATTTGTGCAATATACGACTGATTGTTGTCCTATGGACAGAGTCTCCCACCTCAGCTGTAGATCTCTGCAGTTCATCCAGAGTGATCATGGGCCTCTTGGCTGCATCTCTGATCAGTCTTCTCCTTGTATGAGCTGAAAGTTTAGAGGGACGGCCAGGTCTTGGTAGATTTGCATTTCAATATTATCGCTTGCACAGTGCTCCTTGGGATGTTTAAAGCTTGGGAAATCTTTTTGTATCCAAATCCGGCTTTAAACTTCTTCACAACAGTATCTCGGACCTGCCTGGTGTGTTCCTTGTTCTTCATGATGCTCTCTGCGCTTTTAACGGACCTCTGAGACTATCACAGTGCAGGTGCATTTATACGGAGACTTGATTACACACAGGTGGATTGTATTTATCATCATTAGTCATTTAGGTCAACATTGGATCATTCAGAGATCCTCACTGAACGTCTGGAGAGTTTGCTGCACTGAAAGTAAAGGGGCTGAATAATTTTGCACGCCCAATTTTTCAGTTTTTGATTTGTTAAAAAAGTTTGAAATATCCAATAAATGTCGTTCCACTTCATGATTGTGTCCCACTTGTTGTTGATTCTTCACAATCAACAACAAGTGTTTGTTGTATGTGTCGAACTGCTATGCTTTATCTTGGCCAGGTCGCAGTTGCAAATGAGAACTTGAGAACTGAAAATGAGAACTTGTTCTCAACTAGCTTACCTGGCTAAATAAGGGTGAAATAAAAAATTAAAAAATTAAAAATGTGTTCGTTCACTAGATGAATAAAAAGTGAAGAGCCAGTTAGACCAGCCTTCCTAATCGAACTTTGTAAACTACATTACACTCATTGAATGTCCGTGCGTGTGTGTGTGTGTGTGTGTGTGTGTGTGTGTGTGTGTGCGTGTGTGTGTGTGTGTGTGTGTGGTTGACTGCACAGACGGACTCAACTAGGATACAGACGGACAGGTAGGAGGAGCTGGCAACCTTCCCCCTTCAACAGAGGGGGAGAGACAGGGAGAGATACACTAGAAAGGAGGGGGAGGATGGGTAGCTACAACGTGAGAGTATCAGACTCTCAAAAGAGCATATCTGAGGATTGGCTCCACATGCAGGAGTATCGCGCAGCTGTAATTGCCCACTGATATATTATCGGTAAACCGGATAACTGGAGGAGGATCTGAGGAGAAGTCGCCAAATATTGTATTGAACGTTGGAGTTAGGTGCGTCTCCCATTCCCGTTTGCCATTATGGGAGGGATGGATCGGCAGCGGAGGGTATCCCTGGCTCTTACCTTGAACTTCCTCGCGCTGATTCTAGCCGTGTCTGCGTTGACTACCAGCTACTGGTGCGAGGGGACACGGAAAGTTGCAAAACCTTTCTGTACTGGACCGGTCACCACGAAACAGTCGTTCTGTATCAGGTTCAACAGCTCGAACATCAACGACAGCAGACTGGTCCAGTACATCTGGGAGTCCGGCGAGGACAAGTACATTATGAGGAAGTTCCACACCGGGATCTGGTTTTCGTGCGAGGAGAACGTCAATATGACAGGTAAGAAAGAGATGGTGCTTTCACTTCAACTGGAAACTCGGGGGGGAAAAAACAAGGTCAAATCATAACGTCAGTGATCTTCACTTCCGGACGGAGTTTCCAACTTGGAATTCCGAGTTGGATGACCGGTCAAAATGTTTTTTTTTCCAGTTGGATCTATTTTTTCCCCCAAGTTTCCAGTTGTCTTGAACCAGGTAAGAGAAGCTAAGAGAATATCACTTTTTCGCACGCCGCGATGTGACCCATGTATAGATAGACATGAAGGAAATAGCCTAGTTTTTAAATGGAAGGTTATAATTGGGTTCTCAGAATCATGGACTATGCAAATGTGTAGGCTATGCCTATGTATTTGTTATTGTCTTTTAAGATAAATCAAATGTCCATGGTTGTCATGTGAGCTGTATTAGGTAATATGTTTTTCATTTGACTGTTTACTTTAAAGTTGAAATCTGAAATTCAAAAAATAATGTTTTGTTAAATAGCAGAGGGATGGGGTTGGGGAAATTTAACCACTCTCAAATTCATAGACCAAGGGCTGACCATCCATGAAATCAACAACATGTTTCGAGGATGTTTGTTTACATTTAAATTACAAACGGAGTAAATCAAATCGGTTTATAATTTGGGTTCTGATGGGGTACGACAGTTGAACTAAACTCATGAGCCATGTTTAAATTATATTTTTTTCAAGAATCAATGGGTAGGCCTGTATTTTTTTTTAATGAAACAATCGCAGCTTGGTTAATTGATGTCCGATACAGTGACATAGTTGCGTGCATTGCATGTGAATGGTTTTTGTAGCTATTGATAGAATCACAGTGTCCATCTCTGAAATTAACCGTTCCTTCAAAAATATTGGATAGCCTAAGTGAAAAATTACCTTCAACGAGAGCAAGAATGTCAAGCGTGAGAAATCACATCGACAGTTGTAACATATACATATTTTAGAACGGATAGATGATTTTTACCGTCTCGTAAATATGCCATAAAATAGTCTGCACGACAGTGTGAGAATAGGACGGAAATTCAATATGTTTGGTGTCAATCTTGTGTCACTGGGGTGGCCAACACTCATCTCGAAGAGCTGCTGGGTCTGCTACGAATGCAGGCCTTTTCACACCTGAAAAATGTCCTGCAGAGTAGTAGAATTAGGTGTGTTTCAACAGGGATGGTGCAAAAGACTGCAGGGGTTTAGCCACCTTCAAAATATGATGACTGAGTGTTTGACTGTATTGTTTTTGATTGTGTGGGATATTCTATTTCAGGTGAAATCTGCAGAAGTTTCATTTATGTCACACCCTCACATGAAAGAGGTAGGTTTTGTGTAGTAACATGTTATTACATTGTAATTGATGTGTTATTAACACAATTTGCTATGCGTCTGTGAATGGCTAAATTGGTGTTGTATTTTGATCGAGATTCAAGTCATCTCTTTTATAACAGGAATTGCAAGTGCAGCTCAAAAGGTGAAAATTGAACCCAGTCACTTAATAATCATGGAGTAGGTTCACACGCAGGGCTCAACTGAGATGTAGGTTATCCTTAAGGCTTATTTGGATATGTCAATTGAAAAGTGCAAACCTAACAGCATTTAAGAAGAGTAGAAACACTGCGTTGTCCTGGGGAGCTACTGGGATTGCAGTCTTTTGTTCCTGCCCAGCGTTAACACACCTGAGAAGCAGTTGATCAGTATTATCTGGTGTGCTATCCATGCTGTGGTCACTCATTCAAATTCAGCAGAGTTTGGACTTCTATAGGTCTTCAAAGAGGATGAGAGAATGGATAGAAAGAGAGAGGATGAATAGATAGCATCTCACTCTGCCAAACAGACATCCATCTTTCATTCTTTTCACCTCCTCCGTGTTGGCACACTAATTCACTACACACAAACACACACAAACATACAACCTGTCTGTGCCACACGAAAGACTGTTGAATAGCTTCCTAACAGGACAAGACAAGACACACGCACTGTCTGGAATTAAATCTTCCTGTGACACTGACAGAATGAAAGAATGACAATGACAGACACCCGCAACTGATTGTGGTTTAGTTGTAACTTCACCTATTCTATTCACCTGTTCAGTCTGAGAGATGTGATTAAACATGTCCAATTGTGAACTCAATTGAGTCAAATGTCACTGCCTCTGTGCCCAAAATGGGCATTATTATGACTTACTTCCATAGGGCCCTTGTTGGTTTCACGATTTGATTTCATCCAATAAGTCCATACCTTTCTGTGGGCTTTTGTGATGGAGGATATGTTGGTTAGGGAATTGCAGTTATTGAAATAGCTAAAGGGATACTCTCAGCTAGACAAACCAAAAAAACGAAACGTGAAAGAGACACATATGTGAGACTCATTTGCATAAATCACAGACTACCTTCAATCTTTTTAATATGCATCTTGATCCTGCCGTGAAATTTAAATGAACACCTTTGATTAATTATTGAAATCCCATGACGACCCCAGGAAAAGTAGCTGCTGCTTTTGCAGTGGCTGATGGGGATCCTAATAAATACCAATACCATTGAAGAATTTGGTCGGAACAAGTAAAAATGATTGCCCTTTCACTGAGAGAAGAATAGATTAAATTATTAACTGAGTTCTAGGCCTACTTTTAACTGAAAAATTGTAACTGTGGTTGGCAGCACTTAACATTCTACAGGTCTTATAGCAATGTAGCTAACAGTGTTATAATCTATGTAATTACACTGTAATTGGTTAGTAATAACCTGGATTTATTATTTATTATAAGTTGCCCCTTATTACTATATGACTACACAGTAATATAACTGTAGTACCAACATAGTAACAGCATAGTAGTTACATAGGTATTGCTCAAATCAATCAAATCCAATTTTATTTGTCACATGCTTCATTAACAAAATGCTAAGTTACGGTACCTTTTCACTTACGGATCTTTTTCCAACAATGCAGAGATAAAGATAAGACATTTTGATGACCTATTTAGCAGTCTTGTATAGCAGTCTCATGGCTTGAGGGAAGCTGTTCAGGGTCCTGTTTGTTCCATACTTGGTGCACTGTTACCGCTTGCCGTGAAGTAGCAGAGAGAACAGTCTAAGGCTTGGGTGGCTGGAATCTTTGACAATTTTTTGGGCCTTTCTCTGACACTGCCTGGTAAGAAGGTCCTGGATGGCAGGGAGCTCTGCCCAAGTGATGTACTGGGCCGTACTCAACACCCTCTGTAGCGCTTTGCTGTTGGGTGCCTTGCAGTTGCCGTACCAAGTGGGCCCATTCCAAATCTTTTCAGCCTTCTGGGGTGGAAGAGGCGCTGTCGTGCCCTCTTCACAACTGTGTGAGTGTGTGTGGACCATGTTAATTCCTTAGTGATGTGGACAACGAGTGACTTGAAGCTCTAGATCCGCTCCACTACAGCCCCACCGATGTGGATGTGTCCATTGAAAAGTGCAAACCTAACAGCATTTATGAAGAGTAGAAACACTGCGTTGTCCTGGTGATCCTACTGGGATTGTAGGCTTCTGTTCCTTTGTTCATTTGTTTCCTGTAGTCCACGATCAGCTCCTTTGTCTTGCTGACATTGAGGGAGAGGTTGTTGACCTGGCACCACACTGCCAGGGCTATGAACTTCTCCCTATATGTTGCCTCATTGTCGTCGTTGATCAGTCCTACCACTGTTGTGTCGTCAACTAAATAATGGTGTTGGAGTTATGCATGGCCATGCAGTCGTGGGGGAACAGGGAGTACAGGAGGGGACTAAACAAACACCCCTGAGCGGCACCCGTGTTGGTGGTCAGCGTGGCGTATGTGTTTTTGCCATACTACCACCTAGGCAGCCCGTCAGGAAGTCCAGGATCCAGTTGCAGAGGGAGGTGTTCAGTCCCAGGGTCTTGAGCTTGGAGGGGACTATGGTGTTGAATGCTGAGCTGTAGTCAATGAACAGCATTCTTACATAGGTATTCCTTAAGTCCAGGTGGGTGATGGCAGTGTAGCGTGCAATAGAGATTGTGTCATCTTTGCATTTGTTGGGGCAGTATGCAAATTGGAGTAAGTCCAGGGTGTCTGGGATGATGGCGTTGATTGGCGTTCTTGGGCAGGGTGGTCTGCTTGAAACAAGTTGGTATTACAGACCAGGCCAGGGATAGCTTTAAATTGTCAGTGAATGCTCTGGTCAGCGCATGCTCTGAGTATGCGTCCTGGTATTCTGTCTGGCCCCGCAGCCTTACAAATGTTAACCTGTTTAAAGATCTTACTCACATCGGCTATGAAGAGCGAGATCACACAGTCGTCCAGAACAGCTGGTGCTCTCATGCATGGTTCAGTGTTGCTTGCCTCGAAGCAAGCATAGAAGGCATTTAGCTCGTCTGGTAGGCTTGTATCGCTGGGCATAGTAATACCTATGTAACTACCGTTTGTAACTATGTTGTTACTACTGTGTAGTTACATAGTAATATGGGCAACTTAATGTCAAGTTTTACCCTGGTTATATCAAGGACCATTCACCCACCCAGTAGCCCATATCAAGGATCATTCACCCACCATCCATAGGCCAGGCAGTGTGTGTGTGTGTGTGTGTGTGTGTGTGTGTGTGTGTGTGTGTGTGTGTGTGTGTGTGTGTGTGTGTGTGTGTGTGTGTGTGTGTGAGTGTGTGTGTGAGCGTGAGTGTGTGAGTGAGCGAGCATGGTGTGTGGCGTGTGTGTCTGTCTTAGACAGATGCATCTTCTCTGTGACAGTGAAGGTTAATGATATGGGTGAAGGGGTCACTTGTCCGACTCCCTCACCTAACCCCCCCACCCTCTTGCAATCCCCCTCTCCCCCACTCCCAACCCCTCCCTTCTCTCTCTCTCTCTCTCTCTCTCTCTCTCCCCCTCCCCCCCCTCCCTGTAGGAGTGCTGTGGCTGTGTATCGTGTCAGAATGTCTGTATATTCTCCTCCTGGCCACCGGAGGCATCCTCATGTCCATAGAGGCGTGTCACTTAGGAAACGTCATCGACGGCCTCAAACTCAACGCCTTCGCTGCCATATTCACTGTCCTGTCAGGTAACAACACACTTGACATGCCTTGTTTTTGTTTGAACGTGTGCACGTGCTTCTTGCTATTGAGTCGGTCCCTTTTCTCCTCTCCCCACTGTTTTCGGTTAGGGTTAGAACAATGGTTTGTTTGTTAGTTTGCGTCTCAACCTTTTGTTCCTGACTGGGACGATAGAAACCCTGCAGATCAACACGGTCTTCACACTGACAGCTTTAGGCAGCTAAAACAGCTCACTGCTATCTATGGGGCTGCAGACTGGGCTACTCTTCCTATGAGGCTGTTTCCACCCAAGGAGCATTTGTCTTTTTCAGACAGCTGGTCTAGTTTTGTCTGGATTAGTATTGATCTGGTCCTAGTGGATGGATGTTGGTTATTAGAGGAGCACTTGCCTTCTGCAGACACAAGACTTCAGTGTTCTGTTGGATAAGTGATGGTCTAGAGTAGACTCTGGAACCATGGCGCTGGTTTGCCTGCTCCTGGTCTATGCTCAAACACTCGTCAATCCAGGAGTAGGCTTAATCTGGATCCGGGAAACCAGACGATAATGTCTGAGTCGATGTTAGCTATCCTATCTGTCATCCAAACCTCAGTCTTGCATCCAGGTCATTTGCGATCGTTTGGTTTGCAGAAAAGGACCAAGAGTGAATAATGAAATGGCAGGAAAGTCTTTATTTTATGTCTCCCTTTAATGGCCACCTCAAATCAACCACGGATTTAAGATACATTTCAAAACACAATTAAATTGTTTGCAAAAAAAAAACAGTCTCGTCACAGGGGAGTTATCCTGTCCTGCTTACAAACAACAAATGTAATCAATAAAAGGGTTTACTGTTGTTCCTGTTTTTAATGTGTTCATATAGTTTATAGAGGGGCTTACACAGTTTACCTAGCTCAGCATCTTGTTGTAATGATTTCCAGAAGAATGCTAGAGGCCAGACAAACCATTATTACACTTTTTTATAATGGGGGTGTATGGAGAAGGAAAGGGGGATACCTAGTCAGTTGTACAATTGAATGCATCTTCCACATTTAGTCCAACCCCTCTGAATCAGAGAGGTGCGGGGGGCTGCCTTAATCGACATCATCGCCTCCCGGGGAACAGTGGGTTAACTGCCTTGCTCAACAGATTTTTACCTTGTCAGCTCAGGGATTCGATCCAGCAACCTTTCGGTTATTGACCTAATGCTCCTACAGGCTAGACTGGGAGAGAGGGAGTATGGAGGAAGAGAGGGGGGGGGGGTGAAAGGAGATAGAGAGAGTGGGGTATGTAGGGGGAGGGAGAGTGCGGAGAGAGAGAAAGAGAGAGGTATTGTCTTAGCACAAACAGCCCAAATGGGTGATTAACTTTATACTTTACCATTACCAAGAAGAGAACAACTACTCCAAATGTTCAGCTTGGTTCACCCACCTCTCTGGGAAATATGCCTAGCTTAGTTTTAGTGAGGAAATATAAAGTTGTGTACTAGTAGAGGTGCTGCCTGAAGGAAGTTCTGATTGTGATTGACGGAAGACACATTGAGTACGTTTAAATGCACACTAATAATCAGATATTAAACGGATTTCTGCCAGTAGACCTAGTATGCAATAGTCATGTAAATACTTCCCAGCTAGCACATTTGGTTCCTTGGAAGTTGTGAGAACATATGTTTTTTATTTCACATGGGTTGTGCAAAAAAAGGCATACGTTTCCTGACCGGTTTTAAACGATCTGAGAACAAAAGCGAAAATGTTAATATGACTGTTAAAAACAATGCTAGCTTATTTTGGGTAAACTTTTTTTAATCATGCTAACACATTTATTTTTTTACGGTGACACAGCGTCAGTGAGATTCAAACCTATGATCTTCTGTTCTCTAACCATGGAATTAATACACCAGACACAGAGACAGTGACCGAGAGAGAGACCTCAGGACGCACATTCCCTGGAAACCCATGGAGGGACAGTGGGTAATCCCAGGGAGAAGGATCACTCCAGCCCTGTGCCGCGGATAGTAAAAGCTTTAGGCTATATTCTCCATGCCATTGGGGTTGACTGAGTGGGTGGATATGTGGAAAGAATCTTGATCTCTTGATTGGGTGACTGAGCTGTGCTTGGGAGAAAGAGATAAAGATTGGCAGAGAGGTGGTTGCCAGCTCATTTCCCGCCAGATTTTTCCCATCGGACCCAGGATTCAAACTGCCAACCCTTTGGTTGCTGGCTCGCCTATCTAACCGTTAGGCTACATGCCACCGTTTATTGACAATGATTGGCAGAGCGACTGGAGGTTTTGGCAGAGAGAGGGAAAGAGAGCAGAATTACAATTGCATGACTCCAAATTAGCCAACAGGACAGTTAAATGGTCATTCTGCCAATCCCAAACACTGGCACAACTCTTCTCTGCTTAACCAAGTGTTCTAATCCAGTGGTTTCTAACTCTCGTCTAGGAGAGCTGCTACAGGGGCAGTAAGGTTTTGTTCCAGCCCAGCACTAACACACATGATTCAACTATCAACTCATCATCAAGGACTTTAGGATGAGGATTAGTGTAGCTGAATCTGGTGTGTTTGTGCTGGGATGGAAGAAATGTCTGCACACCCTGTAGCGCTCAAGGACTACGGTAGGTTCCATTATAGCTCAACATTGTCTCCCTGTGGTGAAAAATGGAACTTCATACACTTCTTTATAATGCTCTATTCTACAGCGCTGGACTAGTTTACAGTTTTCCCAATCGTGTTCAAGATATTTTGGGATCTGTGCTCAAACGTATCTATAGCAAAACAGCAATGATCAAATGCTTAAATACATTTACATAACTTCTGATAATATTCTTGCCTTTTTACCTTGCTTGCAGGTCTTAGACCATCTTTTGCTAAATTTTAAATACAAATGTCATCAGTGAATACCGTTTTCACTGAATATATACACATGGTTTTCATCAGAAGAGAAATGTGTGCAGCTGTCTTCACTATTTCCGGCAATCAGTAAATACTACTACACACAATTCTAAATCACCCCATCGTGTTCATACCATGTACAATATAGAGAAATATCTAGGCAATGTGGACTGTCAAAATGTTTATTTTTTTAATACTGCAGATATTCAGAGAATAGCAGTAACTTTGGGTTACTCCTAAGTCGTCATCTCCAATGTTGTGACCTTCCATTTTAGAGCTTTGCGTTGGTGTGGATTGAGGCCTATACTGTACATTCATATCAGATATGTTCCTCCATTTGTATTCACCTTTCCTTATTTCTATTGTGGATTGTGTTTCTGTGTGCCAATGTATTGAATACATGAATTTGGATTGTGGTGATACAGATGAACGAATCCTGCACACAGTGTGCTTTGTATTTATTTTTTATCAGGAATAACATTTGATTTGATCTGTATTAAATTGTTTGGTGAAATATGCATGAAAGGAGAGTAATTGCCCATAATTCTGCACCATTGGATAGATGTACTCCCAATTTTGATCATCATGATTTAGTGACTGCAAAGAATATGTATTGATCTACTGGAACTTTCTGTTTTGTCTGCTTGGACTCAAGAGACAAGTATGGTTGCGTTTATCTTTTTGCAGACAGTCATGTTCTGTTTATGAATATATTAGCAATTTTTACATTATAATATAGTTTAGATTAATGTATTTATGTTTTGAGAAGGCAACTCCATTTTGAAAACGCATTTACAGAGTTCTGTGTCTTGTGGACTCTGTTTTGAAAATTGACAACATTGCCCCAAGAAATGCATGTACGCGATTGAGATGTTGTTGTTTTTTTACTTGACTTTCCAGGTTTACTCGGCATGGTGGCCCACATGATGTTCACTACAGCCTTCCAGCTGACAGTCAGTGTGGGGCCAGAGGACTGGAAGCCTCAGACATGGGACTACAGCTGGTCATACATGTAAGCACACACACACGCGCACAGGTCTTTAAATCACTTGAAAAAATGTAATTTGGAGTTTTTGATTTTGATTTAATCTCCCTCTCTACCAGTCCACTTCTACACACCTGCCAATAAAGGCGTGGCTTTGACGTGTAAATGTTTATCTGTTCATCTCCTTATTATTATTATTCTCTCTCTCTCTCTCTCTCTCTAGCCTGGCGTGGAGCTCGTTCACAGCTTGCATGGCCTCCTCAGTAACCATCATCAACCGCTACACCAAGACCATTCTGGAATTCAAACACAAGCGCAGAAACATCGAGAAGAACCTGAAGATCAAGCAGAAGCTTCTGGAGCTGGACTCTGGACCAGGGGTTGGGGTGGGACACGTTGGACATGTGGAACAGGTGTGGGACATGTACATCAGCTCAGTACCCAGCTCAGGCTGCACAGCAGAGGAATTGCTGGACTTGTCCAGTAATGGAAGGAAGCTGTCCAATGCTTCAGTGTTTCTGGACCTGAATGACCTGCCGGATCCACAAAGAGAGGAGTACTGCTGAGGAGGGAACTATAGGAGACTGATCAAGGCACGCACAAGTACGCATATACACACAAACAAAAACACATACACACAAATGACTGCCACCCAATTTACAAACCAAATAGCAACTGTGACTTCGTGTTAGAGGAAATCCAACTCCAACTTTCCCTGATGTTCCAAGCCGAGGTAGAGATGGGTTGAGGATGAGAGAAATGGATAGCAGAGGATGCAGTAATAAATGGTAGAAATGGAAAGGCAGACAGGAGAAATGGATAGAGGAGAGATGGATAAAGGATGATTTCAGGAAAAAATATATCTAAATATGTGTGTGTATATATATATATATATATATATATATATATATATATATATATATATGTGTGTGTGTGTGTGTGTATGTATATATATGTATATACAGTGCCTTGCGAAAGTGTTCGGCCCCCTTGAACTTTGCGACCTTTTGCCACATTTCAGGCTTCAAACATAAAGATATAAAACTGTATTTTATGTGAAGAATCAACAACAAGTGGGACACAATCATGAAGTGGAACGACATTTATTGGATATTTCAAACTTTTTTAACAAATCAAAAACTGAAAAATTGGGCGTGCAAAATTATTCAGCCCCTTTACTTTCAGTGCAGCAAACTCTCCAGAAGTTCAGTGAGGATCTCTGAATGATCCAATGTTGACCTAAATGACTAATGGTAATAAATACAATCCACCTGTGTATAATCAAGTCTCCGTATAAATGCACCTGCACTGTGATAGTCTCAGAGGTCCGTTAAAAGCGCAGAGAGCATCATGAAGAACAAGGAACACACCAGGCAGGTCCGAGATACTGTTGTGAAGAAGTTTAAAGCCGGATTTGGATACCAAAAGATTTCCCAAGCTTTAAACATCCGAAGGAGCACTGTGCAAGCGATAATATTGAAATGGAAGGAGTATCAGACCACTGCAAATCTACCAAGACCTGGCCGTCCCTCTAAACATTCAGCTCATACAAGGAGAAGACTGATCAGAGATGCAGCCAAGAGGCCCATGATCACTCTGGATGAACTGCAGAGATCTACAGCTGAGGTGGGAGACTCTGTCCATAGGACAACAATCAGTCGTATATTGCACAAATCTGGCCTTCATGGAAGAGTGGCAAGAAGAAAGCCATTTCTTAAAGATATCCATAAAAAGTGTTGTTTAAAGTTTGCCACAAGCCACCTGGGAGACACACCAAACATGTGGAAGAAGGTGCTCTGGTCAGATGAAACCAAAATTGAACTTTTTGGCAACAATGCAAAACGTTATGTTTGGCGTAAAAGCAACACAGCTCATCACCCTGAACACACCATCCCCACTGTCAAACATGGTGGTGGCAGCATCATGGTTTGGGCCTGCTTTTCTTCAGCAGTGACAGGGAAGATGGTTAAAATTGATGGGAAGATGGATGGAGCCAAATACAGGACCATTCTGGAAGAAAACCTGATGGAGTCTGCAAAAGACCTGAGACTGGGACGGAGATTTGTCTTCCAACAAGACAATGATCCAAAACATAAAGCAAAATCTACAATGGAATGGTTCAAAAATAAACATATCCAGGTGTTAGAATGGCCAAGTCAAAGTCCAGACCTGAATCCAATCGAGAATCTGTGGAAAGAACTGAAAACTGCAGTTCACAAATGCTCTCCAACCAACCTCACTGAGCTCGAGCTGTTTTGCAAGGAGGAATGGGAAAACATTTCAGTCTCTCGATGTGCAAAACTGATAGAGACATACCCCAAGCGACTTACAGCTGTAATCGCAGCAAAAGGTGACGCTACAAAGTATTAACTTAAGGGGGCTGAATCATTTTGCACGCCCAATTTTTCAGTTTTTGATTTGTTAAAAAAGTTTGAAATGTCCAATAAATGTCGTTCCACTTCATGATTGTGTCCCACTTGTTGTTGATTCTTCACAAAAAAATACAGTTTTATATCTTTATGTTTGAAGCCTGAAATGTGGCAAAAGGTTGCAAAGTTCAAGGGGGCCGAATACTTTCGCAAGGCACTGTATATATGCATATATGTAGTGCCTTCAGAAAGTATTCATACCCCTTGACTTTTTGTGTTACAGCCGGAAAACATTTTTTTCAACCATCTACACACAATACCCCATAATGACAAAGTGAAAACATGCATTAAGAAATGTTTGCAAATGAATTGAAAATGAAATACAGAAATATCTCATTTACGTAAGTATTTATACCCCTGAGTCAATATTTTGTAGGATCACCTTTGGCAGCGATTACAGCTGTGATTCTTTCTGGGTAGGTCTCTAAGCGTTTTCAATACCTGGATTGGGATAAATGTGCCAATTTATTATTGTAAAAATTCTTCAAGCTCTGTCAAATTGGTTGTTGATCATTGCTATACAACCATTTTCATGTCTTGCCATAGAGTTTCAAGTAGATTTAAGTCAAAACTGTAACTCGGCCACTCAGGAACATTCACTGTACTCTTGGTAAGCAACTCCAGTGTAGATTTGGCCTTGTGTTTAGGTTATTGTCTTGCTGAAAGGTGAATTCATCTCCCAGTATCTGGAGGTGAGCAGACTGAACCATCTTTTCTTCTAGGATTTGCCTGTGCTTAGCTCCAGTCAGTTTCTTTTTATACAGAATAACTCCCCAGTCCTTAACGATTACAAGCATGCCCATAACATGAAGCAGCCACCACTATGCTTGAAAATATGGAGAGTGGTACTCAGTAATGTGTTGTATTGGATTTGCCACAAACATAACACTTTGTATTTAGGATAAAAAGTGAATTGCTTTAGTGCCTTGTTGCAAACAGGATGCATGTTTTGGAACGTTTGTATTCTGTACAGACTTCCTTCTTTTCACTCTGTCAATTAGGTTAGTATTGTGGAGTAACTACAATGTTGTTGATCCATGCTAAGTTTTCTCCTATCACAGCCATTAAACTCTGTAACTGTTTTAAAGTCACCATTGGCCTCATGGTGAAATCCCTGAGCGGTTTCCTTCCTCTCCGGAAACTGAGTTAGGAAGGATACCTGTATCTTTGTAGTGACTGGTTGTATTGATGCACCATCAAAAGTGTAATTAATAACTTCACCATGCTCAAAGGGATATTCAATTTTACCCATCTACCAATAGGTGCCCTTCTTTGCCAGGCATTGGAAAACCTCCCTGGTCTATGTGGTTGAATCCGTGTTTGATATTCCCTGCTCGACTCAGGGACCTAAAATATAGTTAATTGTATATGTGGGGTACAGAGATGTGGTAGTCATTAAAAAATGATGATAAACACTATTATTGCACGCGGTGAGTCCATGCAACTTGTTATTTGACTTATTAAGCAAATGTTTACTTATTTAGGCTTTCCATAATGAAAGGGTTGAATACTTATTGACTCAAAGACATTTCAGCTTTTCATTTTTTATTAATTGGTAAAAATGTTGAAATACATAGTTCCACTTTGGCATTATGGGGTATTGTGTGTAGACCAGTGACAAACATCCAAATGTAATCCTTCTAAATCCAGCTCTAAGTCAATGGGTGTGAATACTTTCTGAAGGCACGGTATATATACAGTATATATATATGTGGATAGAGACATAGGGGATGATAAAGAGTAGAAATAGATAAAGGATGAGGTAGAGAGAATTCCCAGGCCATGCTGAGTGCCTTTGATTCCAGCTCCTGTCTTGTGATCCACTTCAAACAGCATGCAGAGCACTGAGTGGGAGACTGTTACAAAGTTACAAAGGCCAACTTCTATTCCTATTGTTCTCGCTCTAATGAGACACGGGAGATTCCATTATGTAGATGTGCAAACAGCCAAAACTCAGCCATTATTATTTCCTGCTCTTTCTTTCCATGTGCAGATATATGTATTGCTTTTTGGCTGATTCCTAGGAAATGAAAAGATGTACTTGACAATTGTAGTGAAATACCGAAGGCAACAGATAGAGATTCCCCATCAATGTACACATTATAGACTTGGAAGTTGAATAAACCAGCATCAAATAATTGTATTTCAAAACGGTATTGAAGATAATTATGATTTATACTTTAATAGTCAGTATGACTTACCTACAGTGACTTAAAGTTAATTTGATCATTTATTTCTGTATATAATGTGTATTACGTTTTCTTATTTATTAACATTCAAATACATTTGTTTAATTTAACTGTTGAATTAAGTTACTCTATTAAAGATATTTGACATTTTCCTGCCATGTTAAATTTGTTCTTCCTTGTTCTCAAGGCAGAGATGGTTATGCTCCTTTAGTGTGTGTTGGTGTCATATTTGTAACATATTTGTGTAAAGTGCTATTTTGGTAACTTCATGTGTGTGATTAACTGCGATGATTCATTTAAATTATAGGAATTCTCTGTTAAGATGTACAGAATATTATACATTTATATCAAAGATATAGGGGCAAATTATGAAGCATTAAATAAAGTATCTTGTTTATTGCCAAATGTAATTGTTTATATTGTTATGTACTAATAAGGTTCAGCGTTGATAACAGAAATAAAATAATACATTTTTATACTAAATCTGTAAGCCTACCTTGACTGATAACTTTAGCGTAGAAGTCAGATATAAAATATTCATTTTTATTTGTTTCTTTTAGAGTGTATTTTTCTGAACTCCGAACTGCAAACAGTTAAATTGACAAAGGAATGGTCTGATACATTATGTGAGAAGGACCGTACGGTGTTGGGGATTTGATGATTGGCGAAAGATTGCCAAGTGGATATAGCCAAGATATCCATTGCAGGCCAGTGGTTACTCATTTCTGTCACTATGGCGGTCTGCCTTATTGCTGACTGAGCTCAATGGGTCCCACCAGCTTGTAGTCCTCAAAACCAGAAATGAGTCACCGCAGGTCAGTTCGAACATTCCTATGGGGGAAATGAATGGCAAAAGAAAGGGGTTTGAATCATGTCTGAGGCTTAGAAGATCTGCTATGTTTTGTTCTCTGAGATATCAGTCAATTAACATGACCTTTATGAATTATGAAACCTTTATATGCTTTATGTGCTTGTTTTGATTACATAAATGCTTCCAAACTCACAAAAGTGACATTCGCTGATGAAGATTATCTCATAGAACGAAACATATAAGATCTGCTAAGCCTGTGTTTACCACAGACCTTATTTTCGGCTTTTTATTCCCCCCCCCCCCCCCCCCCCCCCCCCCCCCCTCCAAAAAAAACCCAGTTTATTTCCCCAAAGGCTTTGACAAATGAGCCATGGCGGGGTTAGTGCCTGCAAAAAGACGCAATTACTATTCAGCTCAATTTATGAAGCTTTGTTCCACTCTCACTCTCTCTCTCACCCTCTCCCTCTCTCACTCTTCATTTTATACACACAACCACCGCATCTATTGCAGTACAATAGTGTTGACAAAAGTACAAAGATACAATGTGGCATTTGCTTCAAAATAAGTTTTATTGTCTTTTAATGTTTTCAAACTAGTGCAAATACATGCAAATAGGAGACGGGTTCTACAGCAGCCCGTTGGACCCAAAAAGCTTCTGTTGAAGAAAACACCAAATGATACCAAAATATTGGTTTAAAGGTAGACTCAGTGATATGACGTAGATGCAGAAAGTAAACAGCATAGTGGGTCGATTTCCGCAACAACTAAGAGCATTGAAGCCAAGTCTCAGGGTCAGTAGCTTCAGCCCAACATCCCCCCCCCCCCCCCACACACACACACACACACACACACACACACACACACACACACACACACACACACACACACACGTATTTATTTTGTCTCCATATTATGTCTATCTCCAATAAGCTACCAGGGAAAGGGCTAAGAATAGCCCATATTAATATGCAATGCATTCAGAACGCATTCAGACCCCTTGACTTCCACATTGTGTTACGTTACATCATTGCATCGTTTTTTCCCCTAGTCTACACACAATACCCCATAATGACGAAGCAAAAACAAGGTTTAAGAAATAAAAAAAACCTGAAATGTCACATTCACATAAGTATTCAGGCCCTTTACTCAGTACTTTGTTGAAGCACCTTTGGCGTGATTACAGCCTTCAGTCTTCTTGAGTATGATGCTACAAGCTTGGCACACCTGTATTTGGAGAGTTTCTCCCATTCTTTTCTGCAGATCCTCTCAAGTTGTGTCAGGTTGGATGGGGAGCGTCGCTGCACAGCTATTTTCAGGTCTCTCCAGAGATGTTTGATCAGGTTCAAGTCCCAGCTCTGGCTGGGCCACTCAAGGACATTCAAAGACTTGTCCTAAAGCTACTCCTTTGCTGTCTTGGCTGTGTGCTTAGGGTTGTTGTCCTGTTGGAAGGTGAACCTTCGCCCCAGTTAGAAGTCCTGAGTGCTCTGGAGCAGGTTTTCATCAAGGATCTCTCTGTACTTTGCTCCGTCCATCTTTCCCTCAATCCTGACTAGTCTCTGAGTCCCTGCCACTGAAAAACATCCTCACAGCATGATGCTGCCACTACCATGCTCCACTGTAGGAATGGTGCCAGGTTTCCTCCAGACGTGACACTTGGCATTCAGGCCAAAAGGTTCCATCTTAGATTCATCAGACCAGAGAATCTTGTTTCTCATTGTCCGAGAGACCTTGATGTGCTTTTTGGCAAACACCAAGCGGGCTGTTATGTGCCATTTACTGAGGAGTGGCTTCCGTCTGCCAACTCTACCATAAAGGCCTGATTGGTGGAGTACTGCAGAGATGGTTGTCCTTCTGGAAGGTTCTCCCATCACCACAGAGGAACTCTGGAGCTATGTCAGAGTGACCATCGGGTTCTTGGTCACCTCCCTGACCAACGCACTTCTCCCCTGATTGCTCAGTTTGGCCGGCCAGCCAACTCTAGGAAGAGTCTTTCCATATCATGTCCAATCAATTGAATATACCACAGGTGGTCTCCAATCAAGTTGTAAAAACATCTTAAGGATGATCAATGGAAACAGGATGCACCTGAGATCAATATAAAGTCTCATAGCAAAGGGTCTGAATACTTCTGTTTTTTTATTTGAATACATTTGCAAAAATGTCTAAACCTGTTTTAGCTTTGTCATTATGAGTTATTGTAGATTGTATTGTGTAGATTGATGAAGAAAAACAAATATTGAATCATTAGAATAAGGCTGTAAGTCAAGGGTCAGAATACTTTCTGAATGCACTGTATGTCGTTTTAGAAATAAGGCTAATGAAATCAATAAATTGGATAACATTCATATTCTGGCCATCTCTGAAACTCACTTAGCTAATTCCTTTGATGATACAGCAATAGCAATACAGGGATATAACATCTACAGAAAATACATGAATTGCAATGGGAGAGGTGTTGCTGTATATGTTCAGAGCCATATTCCTGTAAAGCTTATAGAGAGGATCTCATGACAAATGTTGTTGAAGTGTTATGATTGCAAGTTCACCTGCCTCATCTAAAGTCTCTTCTTTCAGGGTGCTACTATTGGCCACCAAGTGCTAACAGTCAGTATTTTGATGACGTGTCCAATGCTTGATGGTGTGTGTAATGTTAACAGAGGTCTCCTTTCTGGGTGACCTGAACATTGACTGGTTAGCAACTAGCTGTCCTCTCAAGAGGAATCCTCTAACTGTGACTGATGCCTGAAATATGAGCCAGGATATCACTCAACCAACTAGAGTGTAAACCAATAGAGTTGGATCTGTGGCATCCGCTTGTATCGATCATATCTTCACTAATGCTGCAGAGCTTTGCTCCAAAGCAAAGTTCCCATTGGCTGTAGTGACCAAAAATGGCTGTAGTGACCAAAAATGTATGTTGTCTTATGTGTACGAGGAAGTGAATCAAAATGCAGCACTGGACGTATTTGTACAATTATTTTGGCCAATTGTTGACAAGCATGCACCTGTTATTAAGAATCGCCATGGATTGATGATGAATTGAACAATTGTATGGTTCAAAGAAATTATGCAAAAGAGGTGACAAACAAGTCAGGCTGATTGGTTGACTTATTGGTCAATGAGAAATGTGAATAAACTTAACCAAAAGAAGAATAAAAAATATTGCCAAACAAAGATAATTGACATAAAATGCAATGGAAAAATATCTTGGAGTACCTTCAATGATATCATGGGCAGAAAACCCAATTCATCTCCATTGTTCATTGAAGTTGATGGGTCATTTATAACAGAACCTTTCGATATTGCCAATCATTTCAATGACTATTTCACTAGTAAAGTGGAAAAACTCAGAAGTGAAATAACAACATTGAACATTGAACCATCATATTTTTGAATAAAATATCTAATAATTAAAGAGAAGGTTTGATGTTTGGAATTTGGTCAAGTTAGTGTGGGAGAGGTGGAGAAACTGTTGTTATCCATCAATAATGATAAGCCACCAGGTATAGACAAACTTGATGGGAAAGTATTGAGAATGGTAGCAGACTATTGCCACCCCTATTTGCTATACATTTAACCAAAGCCTGAAGGAGTGTGTGTGTCCACAGGCGTGGAAGGAAGCTAAGGTAATTCCACTACCTAAAAATAGTAAAGCACCCTTTGCTGTCTCTAACAGCCATCCAATCAGTTTGCTGCCAGTTCTTAGTAAACTGATGGAGAGGATTGTGTTTGACCAAAAACAATGCTATTTTTCAGGGAGCAAGTTAACTACTGACTTTCAGCATGCATATAGTGAAGGGCACTCAACTTGTACTGCACTGATTCCGAAGACAGATGATTGGTTAAAATAAATGGATAATAAGATGACAGTTGGAGTTGTATTGTTAGATTTCAGTACAGCCTTTGATGTTATTAATCATAAATTGTTATTGAAGAAACTCCCTTGCTATGGCTTTACATCATCTGCCATCACATGGTTGGAGAGTTATTTATCCAATAGAACCCAGAGAGTGTTATTCAGTGGAAGCTTCTTTAACATCCGATGTGTACAGTGCGGTGTCCCCCAGGGCAGTGTCCTTGGGCCGTTTACTCTTCTCTATTTTTACAAATGCTTTGCCACTGGTCTTACACAAAATTAGAACGACTACGTATGCAGATAATTCCACACTACATGTCACCACCCAAAGTCAGTGAGCTCACTGAAATTCTAAATAGGGAGTTACAGTTCAATCAGAATGGGTGATTAATAATAAACTGGTCTTAAACACATCTACTAATAGCATTGTATTTGGTTCAAAACATTCTCTAAAGACCTAAACGTCAACTGGAGTTGTACATAAAGGGTGTGAACATTGAGCAAGTTGAGGAAGCTGAACTCCTAGGTATAACAATGGATGGTCAATTATCATGGGCAAGTCATATTGGGGTGGCAGGGTAGCCTAGTGGTTAGAGTGTTAGACTAGTAACTGGAAGGTTGCAAGTTCAAACCCCCGAGCTGACAAGGTACAAATTTGTTGTTCTGCCCCTGAACAGGCAGTTAACCCACTGTTTCTAGGCCGTCATTGAAAATAAGAATCTGTTCTTTAACTGACTTGCCTAGTTAAATAAAAAAAAATAAAAAAATATTGACAAAGCTGTTGTGGTAATGGTGAGGAGTATGTCTGTTATAAAATGATGTGGACTAGTTGTCTTGTTCCATCTTGATTACTGTCTATGGTCAAGTGCAGCAGAGAAAGACCTAGCAAAGCTGCAGCTGGCTCAAAACAGAGTAGCACACCTTGCCTTTAACTGCACAGGCAGAACTAAAATCAGCAACAACATGCCAGTGTTTCCTGGTTGAGGGTTAATGAGAGATGAACTGCTTGTCTTTTAGTTTTTATGATGAATATTGCTGTGATGAAAATTCCAGATTGTCTGCATATCAAATAACATTCAACTCGTACAGTACGTACCCCACAAAACAAACCACCAGGGGTTTCTTCACAGTCCTCGAGTCCAAAAGGAATTCACGGCAACGCACCATTTTGTACAGAGCCACTATCACATGAAACTCTGTTCCATCTCCAATGACTCAAGCAAACAGCAAAATGACCTTTCAAAAACGGATTAAATAACAACTCATGGAAAGGCGGGGACTCGGAGGGGACACACACAAACACACGCACACACAGACGCGCTAACATTTTAACGTTTTTTTGTTGTTGTATTGTTAGTATGATTTATTATTTTTTTTGAATTTTTTTGGGGGTCGCCCAAAAAGTTACATATTGCAGCTTTCAATTTGTGTGGCTGTCCTTGTCAAACAGTGTGTCACAGTGTGTCAGTGTTTTGTTACTCGTCATGATTTGTGTTATTTGTGGACCCCAGGAGAAGTAGCTGCTGCTTCTGCAACAGCTCTGCTGTTTTGGTGCCTTGGCTACCACTGTGAACAGTGTAAAGTGCCCTGGCTACCACTGTGAACAGTGTAAAGTTCCCTGGCTACCACTGTGAACAGTGTAAAGTACCCTGGCTACCACTGTGAACAGTGTAAAGTTCCCTGGCTACCACTGTGAACAGTGTAAAGTGCCCTGGCTACCACTGTGAACAGTGTAAAGTTCCCTGGCTACCACTGTGAACAGTGTAAAGTTCCCTGGCTACCACTGTGAACAGTGTAAAGTGCCCTGGCTACCACTGTGAACAGTGTAAAGTTCCCTGGCTACCACTGTGAACAGTGTAAAGTGCCCTGGCTACCACTGTGAACAGTGTAAAGTTCCCTGGCTACCACTGTGAACAGTGTAAAGTGCCCTGGCTACCACTGTGAACAGTGTAAAGTGCCCTGGCTACCACTGTGAACAGTGTAAAGTGCCCTGGCTACCACTGTGAACAGTGTAAAGCAAACCCATGCACATGCATGGGCTCCCGAGTGACGCAGCGGTCTAAGGCACTGCATCTCAGTGCTAGAGGCGTCACTACAGACCCTGGTTCGATTCCAGGCTGTATCACAACCGGCCGTGATTGGGAGTCCCATAGGGTGGCGCACAATTGGCTCAGCATGGTCTGGGTTCTGGTTTGGCCTGGGTAGGTCATCATTGTAAATAAGAATGTATTCTTAACTGACTTGCCTAGTAAAATAAAGGTACAAAAAAATGTAATAAATAAATAAACATGTGCAGATACTGTGTGCAACTGTGTGAGAGCGAAGTCTTGCATGTTGCTCATCTCATAATCCGCCGTGCTGCTTGTGACAACATAATTTCACTGAGTGTACCTTTAAAATGTCATATTCATCCATGGTTATATTTTGGTTGTTCGGTTAGGATGAAGATGCCCATAGATGCTGATCTAAGGTCAGTTCAGTGTTTCCTCCTCTTACGGTTAAGGTTAGGATTTAGGGAGCGTAAACTGATCCTAGATCTGTTTCTGTGGGTAACCTCTACTTGGAAAGGGCAGATACATTTGAGTTCCTCCTGATCCACTTATGCACATTCATTATTCAACAATACAAAACCACTCAGTCAAGTCTGAGCACTTAGAAAGATGCTACTCATACTTCCCCTCAATGCTTTCTAAATAAGAGACTCATCCTCCTGCTCCTGTTTTCCGTAATACTTGGGGATGATATTCGATATGTACTGATTGCCTACAACTCTTTTAATTGGTGACCTAAGTACTGAGTAGCTAAGGTGTGTTTTAAAAAAAGGAAGAGGAGGGTAATACTCCGTGAGGCAGGGTAAGACATCCGTTTTGTTTTGTTTAATGTTTCACTACTTTGCAGAAGCATCCACAGGACGTTGTTACTACTTACTCTACAGCACACATCTGGCCTACACTGCAGACTACACATCCCATCGCCATGTCCTTCACTCCTGGTGGGACACAGTGGGGTCGGGAGCTAAGCAGGAGCACTATCTAAGACGGGAACGCCAGGTGTTTTCAAACACAGCTTAAACTTAGAATCCTTAATTGAAACGATAACAAAGTGGTCGCCCAGCCTGTGTTTAGGTAAAAAAAGCTGAGGGATGGGTCTGGAGAAATGTAACCACTCTCAAATTCATTAGACACAGCTACAGTAGGCTGCCCTACAAAGTCAAAACACAGTAACTGCGCCAACGATGGAGATGAGAAAAATGGCTTTAAAGTTTTTTATTAGCCAGCCAAATATGATAAGCAGTGAGTGATTCACTTGAGACGGATCCTATTTTCACTGTTTGCAATGTAAGAACTCTAAAACAAAGTGGACTAGTTGTCCAAAAAAAGTCATCCGTGTTAATTTGACTTGCCTCCTTTGTAATTCTCCTGCCCCCTAATTAAGGTCATGTGGAAACGTGTCTGATATCCTGAGTTGATTTGTGTTGGGCAAAGCCTGAGGTTATGGTCTGCACAACATTGTACGCTAGCGACAGACCAATGCTTGGCTGTTGCTGTGGTGAGAGAGAGAAGAGCGCTTGAATCTCTCCCATAACTAGAGTGAGATTCACTGGAATGAAACTACACCAGGAGTAGGCCTATACTTTAGCCACAGTAAAACAAGAGAGAGAGAAGCTTTTGGCACTAGCGCATCGGCCATCACCGGTGAGTGAGCTGCACATCATTTGCCGAGTCAGTGAAACTGGAAAACATTTTCCTCCTGATATTGTACAATACAGTATGTCTCCACACACCTAGGCTATTGATGTATTCCAGACGAGGTCGTTTGAATTGATCTCAGATTCTCTGTTTATCAGTGTCAAAGCAGCCTGTCATTTCAATCCTTTGTGCGGTTTTACAAAAGATTCAGTCATGTAAAACGACATAGAATGTGTTATAATGTGTTTATAAAAATCCACATGTTTCCCAGAGCCTTGCAAAGGCAAAGTGCAGCATCTACAATCTAAATGTCTTTATCCAACTCATTGTTTTTCTGTTTGATGGAAACAGTTTGAGATTGAGTTCTAACTACATCCCAACTGTATTTAATGGTGTAATGTAGTTATGCTTGCATGTTTTGTACATTCTATTGTGATAACCCTTATTAAGGTTAGGGCTATTTCCACTCGCAGAATGGTGATACTTCCAAAAACATTTTTGACTTTGTGCGGTATATACAACATGAATATGTTTATCCAACTCATTGTTTTTCTGTTTGACTTTGTATGGTCATTTATTTGACTTCGGGGTCACAAATCAGTGGTCATGGTTGTAATGCATTAAAAAATGACTTCGTAACAAGATCATGCATTATCACTGGCATTATCACTGGCATTATCACTTGCCTACCTACAACATATTTGGCTGGACAGCAAATAAACTTTAAAGCCATTTTTCTCAGTTTCACTGTTTGCATAGTTACTGCTCTTTGCCTTTGTATGGCAGAGCAGGTAACTGCAGTCAAAATATAGTGGATCAAAGCCAAAGTGCAGTCAATTCTGTTTTCCTGGCTTTTGACTTGGATTTTGCAGTTACTGCAAATTTCTCCCTCCTAGTTTATCTTAAAATGGAACATAATTGAACCAGGACACAGTATCAAACAGATACTACAAAGCCTGATTTCAGCCTTAACTCAAATATGTATGTATGTACTTACTGCGTTTTGCCTTTGTACGCAAATTATAGTTTTAACCATGTTTTGAGGCTATGCTGTGTTTGTTTACATTTACATAGTTTACAAACGTTGGAGTAAAACAAGCTTGTATTTGGGGTTCTGATAGGACATGACAGTTGAACTAAGCTCATGAGGCATGTTTTATTCTTCAAGACTCAATGGGTGTATATCATTCATTTATAACTCCAAAAATGGATGTAGCAACTAAAGATTCCAGCTTCAAGTGCCACTTTCTTTTTTGTTGAACATCTATTAAATGCTGAAAGGGAACTAGCATAGAGATGGTCTTTCAGCACTGTCACCAATATGGAATGTCTGATATTTGTTTCCCTCGCTACCCAGAGGTCTATCAACATTGGATTTAGTTCCTAGCACAGAGCCACTTCTGTGTCAACAGTATGAGGTTATTTCATTACTCTTTGCCCCAAGTCACAGTAACAGGTACAGAGTGCAAACTGAAGCCGACGGACAAACACCCCTCTGTGTCTTTGTTGCTATGGATTCATGTTTCACCTTGTTAACTCTGCTGAGTCCTCATTGCCATCCAAAGTCCTGGCCAGCCATCTGATAGAACCGCTGGTTGTGCGGCCTGTAGAACTCCCTCAGTCTCCGGATCACTTCAGGGTCGATGGGGGCGTGTGTTCGGCCTTTAGTCTTCCCCAGGCAGTGGGGCTTGCTGCTTCCCTCTGGCTTCTTCAGGCAGGGGAAACCTTTAGTCTTATTGAAGTAGAAGTGCTTGTCCGTCACAATCCTCTGGAGGCCCAGGAAGTCCTGGACCTTTCCTAGTTCTCCTGCCGGGTCGGAGATGAGGCCCTCCCCACTGACCAGGTGGATCTGGGCCCGGGGGAACCAGGCCAGCCAGCGCTCCAGGTGTTGGGCGTACAGTCCGATCCACAGAGGGCTCCATAAAGAGTCAATCTCACCTGGGATCAAGAAAAGACACAGTTACCTGTTTTAGACCTTGAAAGGGGGGACTGAAGACAGGACTAAAGAATATAGTCTTTGTGTGGGTACTGAATTAGGAAAAACTATATTTTTGTGTCATTCATTAATCTATCCAACCATGCTATCATTCATTCATTCATTCATTCACTCACTCACTCACTTACTCACTCACTCACTCACTCACTCACTCACTCACTCACTCATTCATTCATTCATTCATTAATTCATTCATAGGCCTATACAATTAAAATGCATTACTATGATTCTGACCATTGGTGCGGTTCTTGAAGGCGAGGGTCTCGAAGGCAGGGATGTGGGGGGTCTTGGAGATGATCTGGGTGTAGTCAGAGATGGCCCGGGTCACAGGGTCTCGGACCACCACAATCAGCTTCACGTCACGCGACATGGAGTGTACACGCCCCGGGGTCTCCACGGTAACAAAGTAACGCGGTGTCTTCTCCATGACAACCTGGCCGTCCAAGGCCTTGGGCATCATACTCCTGGGGGATGGAGGGAGAGAAAGGGAAGAAGGGGAGAAAGGAAACAATAAATATATATGTTTAGTGTTTAAATGGTGTAACTATTAGGATTAAAACCATCTGAAAAATGATTCTGATTGGGCTAAACAACCATCTGGAAAATGATTCTGATTGGACTAAACAACCATCTGGAAAATGATTCTGATTGGGCTAAACAACCATCTGGAAAATGATTCTGATTGGGCTAAACAGCCATCTGGAAAATGATTCTGATTGGGCTAAACAACTATCTGGAAAATGATTCTGATTGGGCTAAACAACCATCGAAAAGGCTTGACTTGTCTCTTCCTGGCTACAGTTGATGGTCAGGCCTCAAGGCTGTTCTTATATGCATCAGTAATGGAGGCTGTCATTACACATGTACAGGCTACATCAATCATAGAGGGGTACTGAGATGCACACACACACAGTGCCTTCAGAAAATATTCACACCCCTTGACTTTTTCCACATTTTATTGTGCTAAAGCCTGAATTTAAAATGGATTTAATTGAGGTGTGTCAATGGCCTACACAAAATACCCCATGATGTCAAAGTGAAATTATGTTTTTTGACATTTTTACAAATGAATAACAAATGAAAAGCTGAAATGTCTTGAGTCAACAAGTATTCAACCCCTCTCTTATGGCAAGCCTAAATAAGATTATTATTATATTATTATATAGATTATACGATTATTGAATGACCATGTCATCTCTGTACCCCACAGATACAATTATATGTAAGGCTCCTCAGTCCAGCAGTGAATTTCAAGTACAGATTCAACCACAAAGACAAGGGAGGTTTTCCATTGCCTCATAAAGAAGGGCACCTATTGGTAGATAAATACACATTTAAAAAAGCAGACGCAAAATATCCCTTTGAGCATGGTGAAGTTATTAATTACACTTTGGCAGGTGTATCAATACACCCAGTCACTACAATGATAGAGGTGTCATTTCAAACTCAGTTGCTGGAGAGGAAGGAAACCGCTCAGAGATTTCATAAGCCCAATGGTGACTTTAAAACAGTTTAATGGCTGTGATAGAAGAAGACTGAGGATGGATCAACAACAATGTAGTTACTCCACAATAGTGACCTAAAAGACAGAGTGAAGAAGGAATCCTATACAGAATAAAATCTATTTCCTATATATAAGACAAACTTCAAAACCTTGTTTCTTATGATTCATTTGACTGTCTTTTTTTTTACATTTATGAATGTGTTATTCCATGTGTTTCTCTGGGTTACAGTAGTAAAGGACAAATTCAATACGTTATCAAATAATTGTTTTATACATATTTTTTTTATATACCTAAAGGGGTCCTAAAATTCAAAATCAAACAGATAAATGATCCATAGGATGACCATCTTAAAACAATTCAGGATGGTCTGAGGACAGAGTTGGAGTGATGGAGATATGGGGGGATGGAGGGAAGAGAGGGAACAGAGAGAGAACAGGATGCTCAAAGTGTCCACTGGTATGAGCATGGATCAGGTTTCAGCTCTGAACACCCCCCCCCCCCCCTCCCTGAAATATGAACTTCTATCTATACATCAATTTCCCAACCTGGCTCCAACTCTCTCTCTCACACACACACACACACACACACACACAGACACACACACACACACAGAGAGAGAGACGAACGCAGACACACACACACTATAGCCTTCATGGGAGGTGAGAGTAGTACTTAGCCTGAAGACTTCCCTGTTTACCCGAGCCATCAGGAGACAGACAGTCCATCACACACACACACAAACACACATTATTCAGTCATTATTCAACCATGTGCTATTGTTCTACTGTCCTCAGACCCCTAGCTCTCACACCCCTGTGTGTGTGTGTGTGTGTGTGTGTGTGTGTGTGTGTGTGTGTGTGTGTGTGTGTGTGTGTGTGTGTGTGTGTGTGTGTGTGTGTGTGTGTGCGTGCGTGCGTGCGTGCGTGCGTGTGTGTGCATCCATGCCTGCCAGTGCATGTGCATCCAGTGCAGCTAAAGGGATAGAAGGCCCATGCATGAAAGGAGTAGATGAGTCAGTCATAAAGGAGTGATGGAGTGACGGGTTTAACGGTACTTCCATTAGGCTGCTCTCATAGAGAAGCCTTGAAGCCAGTACCATTGAGTCAGCATGAAACAGAACTCCATTACCTTACCATTAAGATAGATGCAATTATCAAAGAGCCCTGAGAGCATATTCTCTGTATTCTCTATATTGTTCACATAGAGCCTACACAGTCACTCATGTGTATTGAGTGTTAAAGTGATCATGTCATCCATGTGTAGATGCCACGCAGCAGGAACAGACACCCTCTGGATGAAAAGAGATTTTTACAATCTCTCTCCTGTTTGTCATCCACTTCCCTCTCTCCATCCCTCTGAGGAGCATCATACCCCCACTCCTAGGCTATGGGGACTAGCCCAAGAAGACTCTGTGCCGTGCAGAGCCATAGGTATTGATTCTGGAGGAGTGGAGGATAAAGTGTGTGTGTGTGTGTGTGTGTGTGTGTGTGTGGGGGGGGGGGGATAAGGGGGTAGGGTAGGCCTGGGTCTCATCTGGGCTGAGTGTGGCAGGTGGGGTTTGGGGGAGCCTCTGGAGTCCCATCAGCACCGTGCTTTGTGTGTGTGTGTGTGTGTGTGTGTGTGTGTGTGTGTGTGTGTGTGTGTGTGTGTGTGTGTGTGTGTGTGTGTGTGTGTGTGTGTGCGTGCGTGCGTGTCCGTGTGTGTGTGTGCGTGTGCGTGTGTTTGATAACAGATGTGAGGCAATTACAGTGTCTATCACACACACACTCTGGGGTCAAAGACCATCATATGACAACGGAGGGAGGAGAGATGAGAGGGTAGATTAAAACTACATAAATGTTGATAGATTTGATAAACTGGCATCAACTGCTATGGATCGCCAAAGCTATTTAGTCTACATACATTATAAGGATGCAATGTTTCAATGACAATAGCCATTATTTAAATGAAAAGCAATGAAATTGTTCTCTTATTGATGTCCACACGGAGTGTGCATTTGTGTGTGTGTAGATGTATGTGTATGTGTATATGTGACTGAGAGTCCATTCATCCATTTCTCTGCGCTAGGGACCATTAAGACTCTCGTCCATTGTAGCGTTGCCCTGTCCACTTCCAGCAGACATCCATCATAGTGGGGCCCCGACCCCCCCCCCCCCCCCCCCCCCCCCCCTACCTCCCCTCTCCAACCCCCCAGAGAGCGCCTTAATGAGGGCTAGATCACCCCGGCTGTCTGGGCCTTATGGAGATCACACACATTACAGTACTGGATGGATGGATGTGCCCCGATTTAATATAGAGATATTATAATATAGAGAAATATAAATGTGTGGGAACGTAAACACACATACACACAAACGCATGCACAAATTCACACACACAAACAAGAATAATATGTAATAACAGAATTCAGATTCCCCAACACTTAGCCCAGTTTTTACTCCCCCTATTTATAACCATGCTTAAAAAGAATCCACTAGATTCCCTTTGCTGTCAGACGTGATCTCCTCTAACATAGCCATGCTGAAGATCACATGTTTTGGCAGCCATTCTTTAGCCATTTGCATGGCAATTATATTCCTGTGTAAAAACACAGGCACACATGCAACGTCAAGCCCAAACAAAGCATGGGATCCATGGGTATGAATTGATATGCTGCTTTTAACGAGTTCATCTGAATTGCAAATTAACCACAGCCATGTGAGAACATCTGACTCTGTAAAGACCACTAAATTGGAATCTGTCATTTGAGTTCTGATGGGGAATGCGTTCTTCTCCAGATCAAAACAGAACACTTAGCTAGGCCTCAGAATGGCTGCCATATTGAATTATTAGTAAACGTCTCAAACTGATTGCAACACAGTCATCGTCTATACGTGATATAGCACTTAGTTAAATAAAGGTTTAATTAAAAATTGAAAAATTGTTCCACTATATGATTGGTAAAGACAGATTTATATACAGCATGTGAAACAAAATCACTATAACAAGAAAATGAGACAAACTCTACACTCCATTATGGGCTCTCCAGCTCTAGCAGTACGTCATGGTCAATACTACATCAATACATCTCACTGCTACAGGAGAGAACGTTACCCTGCAGCCTCACAGGAACACACAGAGGCAGCACTGAATAACAAGCCTCCAGCCTCCAGCTCTGGGACTATAGAGTACAGCTCCAATGACATTCCTTTGGGGTGAGGAAAAGGTCAATGGAGATGTGGGTGGTTGTGGTAACACAGAGTTCACCCTTTCACCTCTAATCTCTGCTTTCACATCTGCACAGTCACACCATCCTATCCCCAATATTATTTCTCTCTTCTTTCATTCACACACAATCCATAATCATGTGCATGTGGAAGTTAATGCACAGCACGGAGAGAGAGAGAGAGAGAGAGAGATAGAGAGAGAGAGAGAGAGAGAGGGGGGGAGAGAGAGAGAGGGAGAGAGAGAAAGGGAGAGAGAGAGAGGGAGGGAGAGAGAGAGAGAGAGAGAGAGAGAGAGGATACAGACACAGAGGGACAGACAGAGATTGAGACAGACAGACAGACAGACAGACAGACAGACAGACAGACAGACAGACAGACAGACAGACAGACAGACAGACAGACAGACAGACAGACAGACAGACAGACAGAAGCATAGACAGAGACAGGGAAAAAGAGAGATCCAGTCAGTCAGTGCTAGTGACTGAAACCTGACCTCTTTGCATACGTGAGAGGATTATTCCAATGCAGGATAAGACTTCCTGCTAACTGTAACTGAATCCTGTACTGAGCAGAGATAACACACACACACCAACCTGGTCTCAAAGCATTTTGTATTATTCTGTACGTAAATCAGGGACACACCATTTAGTATGTTACATTTCATATGGTATGCATTAATTTGTGGATGTCCATCAACCACTTCGTATGATATGTTTCGAATGACAATTCGTAACAAATTTGAAAAGCGTACAATATGTTAGGAATTTTCAAACCATACAATTAGTTACGAACAGAACGTATGTTATTGAATTTGCGAATGTACAGTGGCTTGCGAAAGGATTCACCCCCTTGGCATCTTCCTATTTTGTTGCCTTACAACCTGGAATTAAAGTGATTTTTTGGGGGAGTTTGTATCATTTGATTTACACAACATGCCCTTTGAAGATGCAAAATATGTTTTATTGTAAAACAAACATAAAATGAGACAAGAAAACTGAAAACTTGAGCGTGCATAACTATTCACCCCCCAAAGTCAATACTTTGTAGAGCCACCTAATGCAGCAATTACAGCTGCAAGTCTCTTGGGGTATGTCTCTATAAGCTTGGTACATCTAGCCACTGGGATTTTTGCCCATTCTTCAGGGCAAAACTTCTCCAGCTCCTTCAAGTTGGGTGGGTTCTGCTGGTGTACTGCAATCTTCAGGTCATACCACAGATTCTCAATTGGATTGAGGTCTGGGCTTTGACTAGGCCATTCCAAGACATATAAATGTTTCCCCTTAAACCACTTGAGTGTTGCTTTAGCAGTAGACTTAGGGTCATTGTTCTGCTGAAAGGTGAACCTCCGTCCCAGTCTCAAATCTCTGGAAGACTGAAACAGGTTTCCCTCAAGAATTTCCCTGTATTTAGCGCCATCCATCATTCCTTCAATTCTGACCGGTTTCCCAGTCCCTGCGATGAAAATCATCCCCACAGCATGATGCTGCCACCACCATGCTTCACTGTGAAGATGGTGTTCTCGGGGTGATGAGAGGTATTGGGTTTGTGACAGACATAGCGTTTTCGTTGATGGCCAAAAGCTCAATTTTAGTCTCATCTGACCAGAGTACCTTCTTCCATATGTTTGGGGAGTCTCGCACATGCCTTTTTATCGAACACCAAACATGTTTGCTTATTTTTTTTATTTTTATGGCTTTTTTCTAGTAGCTTTTCCGTAAAGCCCAGCTCTGTGGAGTGTACGGCTTAAAGTGGTTCTATGGACAGATATTCCAATCTCCGCTGTGGAGCTTTGCAGCTCCTTCAGGGTTATCTTTGGTCTCTTTGTTTCCTCTCTGATTAATGCCCTCCTTGGCTGGTCTGTTAGTTTTGGTGGGCAGCCCTCTCTTGGCAGGTTTGTTGTGGTGCCATATTACTTCCATTTTATAATAATGGATTTAATGGTGCTCCGTGGGATGTTCAAAGTTTCTGATATTTTTTTATAACCCAACCCTGATCTCTACTTCTCCACAACTTTGTCCCTGACCTGTGTGGAGAGCTCCTTGGTCTTCATGGTGCCGCTTTCTTAGTGGTGTTGCAGACTCTGGGGCCTTTCAGAACAGGTGTATATATACTGAGATCTTGTGACACTTAGATTGCACACAGGTGGACTTTATTTAATGAATTATGTGACTTCTGAAGGTAATTCATTGCACCAGATCTTATTTAGGGGCTTCGTAGCAAAGGGGGTGAATACATATGCATGTACCACTTTTCTGTTTTTTTATTTTTTTTAAACATTTTTTAAATACCTTTTTTTATTTTTTTCACTCCACCAATTTGGACTATTTTGTTTATGTCCATTAAATGAAATCCAAATAAAAATCCATTTAAATTACAGGTTGTAATGCAACAAAATAGGAAAAACGCCAAGGGGAATGAATACTTTTCCAAGGCCCTGTGTGATATTTTACGAAGTCTAGCTAGGTGGCTAATGTTTGCTAGGTGACTAACGTTTGCTAGCTCGCTAACAGGCTAGGGGGTTAGGGTTAAGGTTAGGGTTAGGCTTAGGAGTTAGGTTAAAGGGTTAAGGTTAGGGGAAGGATAAACTAAAAGGTTTAAGGTTAGGGTTAGGTGAAGGGTTATCTAAAAAGGTTAAGGTTGGGGTTAGCTAACATGCTAAGTAGTTGAAGTTGCTAATTAGCTAAAACTCTAAAGTTATCCATGATGAGAGTCGAACTCGCAACCTTTGGGTTGCTAGACATTCGCGTTATACACCAACTCACCCACCCCTAAGTAGCCATCTGTCTATTGTAACCATACCAAATATAACATATCATACTAAATGGAATGTTTCATATTTACGTACAGAATAATACAAAATCCTCTGAGACCAGGCTGCACACACACACACACACACACATACACACATACACACATACACACACACACACATATACACACACACAAACTGATCGGGACTAATAGCTTTAGCGCTCACGGCAAGCCAAGGTCTTGGGAGAGAAGTGAAGCCATCGATTTGAGAAACAGTGTAAAGATAAAACCTCTGCTCCATCTCAGTCCAGCCCTGTCCTGTCCTCTTTCAGATATGATCTATCTCCAGTCTGCCTGCCTGGTTGAGAGTGGTTCCTGTCAGAGATAGAGATCTGAAGTGTCCTTATGAAGCAGATGAGAGCAGAGTGTACAGACAAAAAGGGAAACATGTATTTCTTTTTTAATCTAAATGCATGTTTGAAAGTTAAAAATATATAAACTGTTTGTGCACCTAACCATGCTCTTATCTACTGTACTTGCAACGTCTCTTCACGTACAGTTTTATTTTCAAGCACCACATCCTACAGTGGGCGCAGCTGGTCTACATATACCATACACTGAGCTCTTCCTAACTTGACTTGTACCCCGATGATATACCCCACTGTGTAATGAAGTGGTGTGACTGGGAGCGCATCATTATCTGTGAGGGTAAACTGACCTGGGGTCAGGATCAAGCTGACAGGCCTGACACTGATATCAAGTGGCATGACAGTCAAGAAGCCCCATCTGGTCCTGGGGAGAGGGCAATCTTGTCACTCTGGGACATCATTGAGACATACACACACAAACACACACACAGTGGAGACGTGGCACACCCTGGCATAATTTGTGTGTGTGCGTGTGTGTGTCAATAAGAGAGAAAGAGAGAGAGAGAGAGAGAGAGAGAGAGAGAGTGTGTGTGTGTGCGTGTGGGTGGGTGGGTGCACGTGTGTGTGTGTGGGGGGGGGGGGGGTCTGTGGACCTCTAGGATGAGACCAGACCCAGCTGACTAAGGTAACATCTGGCCTCAGCTGCAGGGATGATTGCACTGTGAGAACTCATCCAGACCCCCCCTGCACATAAACACACAAACATGTACACACAAACAGACACACACACAGATTGGCATACCCAGATGGCAGTCTCTCTCTCTGCCTGTCACCTAATCCACTATATGCTGGCCATGGGTATGTTTGGGTATTCCAAAAACAAACAAGCATTATTCCTAGATCTATTTTTATGTTTTAGGCTGCGACACAGTGGATGCACATTCAAATTGTTCTGTAAAATCCATTACCAACCAAGTCCACCATTCATCGGATCAAATGGAACAATGCTTTCTGATACAGGCGCAGGTGCACTGAGTCAAAAGCATTTCTCAAACAAACAACATTCATTGGATAGCAATGCCCTTTGGAGAAATGTACACGTGCACGCATGATATGTACCTGTACCAGTGCAAGCCTCGTGCGTAATGCCGGTCAAAGAAGTGCGGCTCAGAGCCCAGCGCGCGGATGTCCGGGTGCAGCCTGAGAAACTCCAGCAAAGCCCTCGTGCCACCCTTCTTCACTCCTATAATAAGGGCTTGGGGTAACCGCCGGGTCGCCTTCCAATCTTTACCCGTGTTATCAGTCTCCAAACCAGGCGTCAGTGTGCTCCCCTCCCCGGTCCCTGGGTATCCATCTTCATCCTGTACCGTTACAACGTTGTTATAGAACGTCAGGTTTCTGTCATCGCTGGCGGGTCTGTCCGATACTGAGTTTTCCGTTAGGTCCGACTCGCAGCATCCCGTGAAGAAGTAGAAGAGAGAGACACAGATGATTCCCAAAGATAGAATGATTATAAGTTTTTGGAGGACTCTCCTGATGTCTCTATCCGTTGGGTTGCTGTGGTGAAAAGTTGCCATCGCCTTCCCTCAGAGTCCCATCCGAGGAGGGCCATTCTACTGTAAACTCAGCTCACATAACTTAATCTCTGTGAAGACACGAAGGCTTTCTGAGCCGCTCAGATAGAATAAATTATCCATAGTGCCGCTGCGTCGATTCCACAAAACCCCAATAAAGTCGCCGGCGTGCCCGTGTCCCATCTTTCCCTTTTGGCGGTTCATTCTGCGCGTATGAAATCCATTGAGTTGGCTGCTATTCTCAACGTGACCCCGTTTCTCCGGAGTCCCAAACGCAGCTCAGCCACCCAATCAAGAGATCAATTCCTGTGTTCTGTCCAGACATTCACCCACTCATTCGACCTCACCGTCATGGAGAATATAGCCTACAGCTGTTAATATCAACCGCGCAGGGCTGGAGTGGTCCTTTACCCTGGGATTACCCGCTGTCTCACTCCATGGGTCTCCAGGGACTGCGTGTCATGGGGTCTCGCTCTCTCTTTCTCTCTCTCTCCCTCTCTCCCCCAATTCTTTCTTATCATTCATTTGTTCAGGAAAGTGTGCGCTGCGCTCCGAATTAAATTGTCTTTGATTGGAGGGTCATGGCCGAAGGCGGGTCTAATCCCAACGGATTTTATTGGGAAAACGGAGATGAATTTGATGCGCATGCACGCAGAAGAGAAGAGAGAGCAGTTATGGTGGTCATATACGACAGAGCATGACCCCTTCTTGATGTAGTACATCAACATTTATCCAGTGATTGTATCTGTTGGCATTTAGTGTTTTATGTAGGGCTATTCTACAGTTTCTTCACAGCCAGTTGTGCATCATATTTTCATACTAGCCTATAAAGTACATTGTCACTTTGGAGAGCCAATTTACTATTTCAATTTGCAGAAAACTAAATGTTGTATTCACAAAACACACAAAACCGCATTAGCCAATATTGCTTATAGGGCAAATTTCCAACAGGGTTAGCTGGTCAACCATTATGTCTGACAGAGTTGATCACACCCTGATGGTGGTTAGTCCCTGTAAATCAGGAGGTGGCTGAGCACATAATTGGTTTACTGGTTAGTATTGGTCCAGTAACTGTGACTGAACGGCCAAAGCCTCCCGATCCTGATACTCTTTTGGTCTGTCTATCTGATGTCCAGGCATGACACTCCCAAGTCTCATGAGAGTAACCTTAAAGAATAAAGGTTAACTGAAAAAAAATCAATCGACAAGCGTAGGATACAGGAGGAGAGACGGGTGTAAATGAACATAAATACTCTCTCATATCACGTTTAGCGACACATTATTTCAGGCCCACGAGGTTGGGGCTATTGTAATAAAACAAGATAAATCACAAGACAAAGATATAATCCAAAAAATGTATTGTGAAATAACAGTGGACGTTAGTATGAAGCCAAGTGGTTTATTTGATATCCTGTTGAAGCAGCGCTTTGTAACAGTGTTGATATTACAGCGGGTTAGGGAGGAGCTAAGGGGCGTTGTGTTTTAAGGTAGTAGAATAAAGGCAACTGGACTGAAGGTATGGTTAAGAGCTCATTGGAGAGTCGTTAAGGTTGACACACACACACACACACACTTTACATTCCACATGGTTTATCCCAGTCATCAGCTCACAGCAGATGTGACCCAAGTCATTAGGTCAGAGGTCAGACATGTCTTGAACTGTAAAAGTGTATAACAACCAATAACCATTGCAATATACATTTGTATATGCCGTATTCACAGAATACATTCCCTTGAGTTGTACTATTCCTGTAAGAGGTTTCTGAGCCAGGATGACAACACAGAGACGCAAACATTGATGCATCAACAGATCAAATCTACTTGTTCTTTTTGGGGGAGGATTTGATTTCTTATTCCACAACTGAGTGATTCCTCGTGAAACCCAGACAGAAAGACCGTGATTTTTGGCGGTTTCCACGAAATGTAATCCATAGAATAACTCGGATTTATGGTCCAATAAACCTTGCCAACAGACTGATTGTGAATTTTCTTCTACTTTTATGTTCACACTCTGCTGGTAATTTGCAGGACGTGCAATACATTGTTTACTATGCTAATTTCTCTGTATGAAATGGGCCAGAATTTTTGTTTTGTTTTATTGTCATATACGCTATAGCGGATAGGTTTCTGTGAAATGTGTTGTTTTACACTGTCATCCAAAGTAGTGTGGCACCCCTGGAACATGTTAGGGTTAAATGCCTTGCTCAAGGGCACATCGACAGATTATTTCACCTTGTCAGCTCGGGTATTCAAACCAGCGACCTTTTTGGTTACTGGCCCAACCCTCTAACCGCTAGGCTACCAGCCACCAAGCAAGCAGAGATCCCACTCTGAAACTTTGATAGGCACATAGAGTATATTATTTTCAACAATTAATGTTTATATTTTTCAATATCATAGATTAATGTAAAAAAAAAAAGATTTCCATGTTTATATTACTCGTATTAAATAGCAAACAGTAAAGCTTCATATGACATCAATGTTTGCTTTGTAGCGTCTACAGATGAAACATTATGGAGTCTTAAGGGAGGCCGGGGTAAGGCCAAAATGTCCTAAATAAGGCAACTTTGATAAATTATTTCTCAATTATGCTGTTAGATACAAATGTAAAATATGTCAACAATTCTTCCTCCAGTACTATTCTATGGATGACATTTCGTGAAAATACCCTAAATCATGGTCTTTTTTTGACTGGGTTTCGTGAGGAATCCCTCAACTGGATCATTTAGGGTTATGATAAGATTTGATTGGATCATGACAGAGTGACAGAATTGAGCCTAGCCAGTCAATATCCTATTTCCTGTCTTATTAAGGCTTTATTGACAAGTCTCCATCATGTCCCCATAACCAACAGACATTCATCATTTCTGGAGACACAGAGGGCCAGACTGACCTGACTGATAGCTTTTTCCTTTTGTTCCCCAAGCAGGGAATGAAAAACAAAACCAATCTATATATAAAATTGTACCTTTCTTAAAACTGTATTGTTCCACCTTTTATTCTGCCTTTTCTGTTTGATCCCGTTTATGAATATTAAATACAATCTCTTCTTAGTAAATTGGGCTATCAGAATATGGAATAGAGAGACAGACACTCCTGATGACTGCACAGCAAATTAGCCAGTTGTCACGCCCTGGCCTTAGTTATCTTTGTTTTCTTTATTATCTTGGTTAGGTCAGGGTGTGACATGGGGGATTTATGTGTTTTCTCTGGTCTAGGGTTTTGTGTGTTTATGGGGTGTTTTCTAGTCTAGGTGTTTATGTAAGTCTATGGTTGCCTAGATTGGTTCTCAATTAGAGGCAGGTGTTTATCGTTGTCTCTGATTGGGAACCATATTTAGGCAGCCATGTTCTTTGGGTATTTTGTGGGTGGTTGTTTCCTGTCTTCTGTCTTTGTGTCTATGCACCAGATAGGACTGTTTCGGGTTTTCACATTTGTTGTTTTGGTATTTTGTAGTGTTCACGTTTATGGTCTTTATTAAACATGTTGAACACCACGCTGCGCTTTGGTCCGATCCTTCGTCCACAGAAGAAAACCGTTACACCAGCGTAACCTAGTGTAGATTTTTTTTGTGTAACATTTCTAGTGTTGATTCAAGAGTGAAACTAACACTCAGTTGTGTAGAAGAACCCCAATGTTGGTGTTAATAACCAGTGTTGAGTGTGACTGTGTCAGTTTTACTCTGAGGAGAGTTAAACATTCCCATCAAAACCATGCCAAAATGTATCATATTTCCCAGCATGCTACACTGCAGCTAGAATTTTTTTGAGGATTGTTTTTAATACCTGTGTTTCTGCATGTACATTGATTGATTAATCTTATGCTACACAGCTAAATAAGATATATTTTTGTAAACGAATCCAATCAGTTAGTTTGATTTATTTTACCAGTTACTGAAATGGTTGTTGCAGTTTAAATGGTTTAGTTAGTTTCTTTATTTTGTACTCCTAACCCTGACAACCATTCTGAATGCAGGTTGCAGTTGAAGAGAAATGCCAACTTTGGATGGATATTGATGGGCAATACATCACTTTGAAAGCCAGCATAATGTCACTTGCAGGCCTGTTGTGGCCTGTATACCGGAAGGTTCTTAACTCCTGTGTTAGGATGAAACTTGGCCATCAAAGTAAGACCGTATGATATAAAACTAGGCAAAAAAAGAACCATACCTTTTTTAGGACCCTGTCTATCAAAGATAATAAAGAAAAATCCAAATAACTTCACAGATCGTCATTGTAAAGGGTTTAAACACTGTTCACCATGCTTGTTCAATGAACCATGAAGAATTAATGAACATGCACCTGTGGAACAGTCGTTAAGACACTAACAACTTACAGACGGTAGGCAATTAAGGTCACAGTTATGAAAACTTAGGACACCAAAGAGGCCTTTCTATTGACTCTGAAAAACACCAAAAGAAAGATGCCCAGGGTTCCTGCTCATCTGCTGAATGTGCTTTAGGCATGCTGCAAGGAGGCATGAGGACTGCAGATGTGGCCAGGGCAATAAATTGCAATGTCCATACTGTGAGACGCCTAAGACAGCGCTATAGGGAGACAGGAAGAACAGTTGATCGTCCTCGCAGTGGCAGACCACATATAACAACACCTGCACAGGATCGGTACAGCCGAACATCACACCTGCAGGACAGGTACAGGAACGCACAATCCCTCCATCAGTGCTCAGATTGTCCGCAATAGGCTGAGCGAGGCTGCACTGAGGGCTTGTAGTTCTGTTGTAAGGCAGATCCTCACCAGACATCACCGGCAGCAACGTCGCATATGGACACAAACCCACTGTCGCTGGACCAGACAGGACTGGCAAAAAGGGCTATTCACTGATGAGTTGCGGTTTTGTCTCACCAGGGGTGTTGGTCGGATTCGCATTTATCGTCAAAGGAATGCGCGTTACATCGAGGCCTGTACTCTGGAGCGGGATTGATTTGGAGGTGGAGGGTCCGTCATGGTCTGGGGCGGTGTGTCACAGCATCATCGGACTGAGCTTGTTGTCATTGCAGGCAATCTCAACGCTGTGCGTTACAGGGTAGAGATCCTCCTCCCTCATGTGGTACCCTTCCTGCAGGCTCAGCCTAATATGACCCTCCAGCATGACAATGCCACCAGTCATACTGCTCATTCTCTGTGTGATTTCCCGCAAGACAGGAATGTCAGTGTTCTGCATGGCCAGCGAAGAGCACGGATCTCAATCCCATTGAGCACGTCTGGGACCTGTTGGATCGGAGGGTTAGGGCCATTCCCCCCAGAAATGTCTGGGAACTTGCAGATGCCTTGGAGGAAGTGTGGGGTAACATCTCACAGCAAGAACTGGCAAATCTGGTGCAGTCCATGAGGAGGAGATGCACTGCAGTACTTAATGCAGCTGGTGGCCACACCAGATACTGACTGTTACTTTAATTTTGACTCCCCCTCTTTGTTCAAGGACACATTAAGTTACTGTTCTCTCTTTTCCGCTATGTGACAGCATCAAAAATGATAATCCTGTGTAAAGAAGGTCTGCAGCGAATCACAGCCAGCCACCAGAGAGAAGCAAATGTAACCACAGGACATGCGACAGAGTTGATGGACACTTATGTTCATCAATGGACAGAAAGTTCCACAGAATGGAATATAATCACGTGCTATCAGAAACCACTGCACTTGACCCCAGGTTAAAGAAGTTAGCTTTCAGTGATGCCAGAGCGATTGATGAGGCTCTTCAAAGAATAACCTCAGCAGCAGCTATGACTGACGTGCCCAAAGTAAACTGCCTGTTACTCAGGCCCAGAAATGTGGATATGCATATAATTGGTATTGTTGGATGGAAAACACTCTGAAGTTTCTAAAACTGTTAAAATAATGTCTGTGAGCAATACAGAACTGATATGGCAGGCGAAAACCCGAGGAGAATCTATACAGAAAGAAAAAAATGGAGGTCACCACCCATTCAAACACTTGTCTATGGGATATTCAAAGGAAATCCTCCCCGATTGCAGTTCCTATGGCTTCCACTAGATGTCAACAGTCTTTGGAAAGGCTTTCAGGCTTGTTTTTTGAAAAATTAGCTAGAATTTGTAGTTTTTCAAGGTGACTCTCATTTGGACTGTAGTCTTGTGGCGCGTGTGGATGAGGGCGCGCACTTCGTTATTTATCTCCGTTATTGAACATACTATTCTCCGACTTAAATGTTAGCGTTTATTTACAAATTAGGGTACCTGAGGATTGTTTAGAAACGTTGTTTGACTTGTTTGGACGAAGTCTATTGGTAACTTTTGGGATTGCTTTGTCTGCATGTTGAACGACTGGAACGGGTGGATTACATAATCAAACACACCAACTAAACATACTTTTTTGGGATATAAAGAAGGACTTTATCGAACAAAAGTACCATTTGTTGTGTAGCTGGGACCCTTAGGATTGCAAACAGAGGAAGATCTTCAAAGGTAAGTGATTTATTTTATCCCTATTTCTGACTTTTGTGACGCCTCTGCTGGTTTGGGAAATGTTTTTAATGATTTTGTATGCGGGGCGCTGTCCTCAGATAATCGCATGGTATACTTTTGCTGTAAAGCATTTTTGAAATCTGACAAAGCAGCTGGATTAACAAGAAGTTAAGCTTTCAAATGATGTATGACTTGTATTTTCATGAATGTTTAATATTACGATTATTGTATTTTGAATTTCGCGCACTGCATTTTCATCGGATGTTGTCTAGCCTTAAGAAGTTTTTAAACTGAGACAATACCTCCACTAACGGGTGGCCAAAAATAACGATTTGAAAGCCACGCCCCCACTAAGCCAAGTCTCCAATATCATTTCCCAGTGTGCCTTGCCTTTTCAAGTGAATTGTATAGTTACCACCCATGACTCTATTTGTTAGTGACAGAGACATCCTTATTGAATGTGTCCATTTTTTCTTGTGGACTTCACCATGTGAGTTCCTACTTTTGGTTAACTGCTTGCTGATCAGTGGGATGCTAGCTCCCATCTCGACAACTTCCGGTGAAATTGCAGAGCGCGAAATTCAAATGACAGAAATAGTCATATTTAACATTCATGAAAATACAAGTGTCATACATCAGTTACAAGCTTAATAGTTCACGTTCATGTTTTGTCTACTGATACTACATTCTCATCTACTGCTAATATGCATGTATAATACTGGATTAAATAATGATGTAGTAATAACTGCTTACTGTACCTCTCTCCACTGATCTCCACAGTGACCTGATCAAAGGGTTCCAGGACTCTGCACACCTCCTCCACCACCTCCCATTCCTCTTGGGTCAGAGTATCAACAGGTGCATTGACAATGGCCAGGGTAGAGATGATGGCATCCTTTGACTCAAGAAACCGCTTCAACATATAAAATGTTGAATTCCACCTTGTAGTGCAGTCTTGTTTAGACCTCAGCTCAGGTATCCCCATCTGGCGTTGTGTAGACTTTAGTTTTTCAGCACCCACTGTGCTCCTGTGGAAGTATTTCACTTTGTACAGAGTGGGCTTCATCACCTTCAGAGCATCTCTCACAAACAGGTTGATTGTGTGGGAGAGACATGGATGATGGGTTCATTTTTACATTTTCCTGGCTTTGGTTATGTTAGCTGCATTGTCGCTAACACAACAGACCACTTTTCCATCTGCTTGCCATTCTATGGCCACTCTCAACAGTTCCTCTGCCAAGTTCTCTAAGGTGTGTCTGTCGCTGAACTCAAAGCAGTCCAGAAGGCAGCTAGACATTGAAAAATCCTCAATTAATATATATGTAACTGACATGTAAGAAGTGGTTACCCTTGATGTCCAGCAGTCAGTGGTGAGGCAAACTGCAGTGCTCTCGTACAGTTGTGGAATAAGGGATTTTGAAAAGGTTTTCCTGCTTGGAATTGTGTACATTGGATTTAGACTATTGCTATAAAACCTCTGTCCTCCACGATCAAAAAATGGCTGGAAATCGGTGGCAATCATTTTAGCCAATGCAATATCAATTTGGCCTTGTTTTGCTACAGACATAGACTTTGGCATAAACTGATCCATAGAAGACTCCACGCCGTGTAAGTGCTGGCTCCACCACTATCACTAGCAGGCCCGCTAGATTCTCGAAGCTCCGCTACAGCTAGCTTCACAGTTGGGTGCACAGTTTGCATTTGCCAGTGTAGGTTGTGCGTAGAACCGGCTTTATATGAGATTTTGTTTTGGCAAATTCTACACCGTGCTCTAACATTGTCTACATTATTAAAATGCATCCAAATGCTACTGTGCTTCCGACTCATTTTCCAGCTGTTGTTTTCACAGCTGTCCTTCCTCTCTCTCCTCGGCTGCTAAGTGTGTGACTGAGTGAGTTGGCTCGGCCCTCCCTCGCGCATCTTTGGTTCATTGGTTGACACTGCATGTCTGATTGACATTCATTTTTTCATATTTTTATAAATAGATTCGGGTCTTCTGATATGCGAGCCGGTTCCCAACGTTCACCTACAAGAGCCGGCTCTTAGAGCCGATTCGTTTGTGAATAATCAAAAGATAATAACATCACTTTGTGGTAATAAAGTCTAGACTTGTAAATATTATTGTAATGTCCTGTCAAGAGCCTCTTGGTGTAATGGTTAAAAAAAATGCAAACTATATACACTTCCTAGTGTTAAAAAATAATATGTATGGTGTTAGGGAATTAACACTTTCGGTGTTATGCAATAGCACTGACAAAATGTAACAGCATCAGCACTAAGCACAGTGTTAATTTAACATTCAAAAGTGCGGACCCATATAGACACTGGCCCAGTGTTAAATGTAACACTGTTGATTTAACACTGGAGAATTTGCTGTGTGTTCTGATCATGTATGATGATGTCACAGGAATGCAGGCAGTCATGTAGCAAGCCAGAAAAGCTCTTAGCAACACTCAACTGACCCTGAAATAAGACCGTAATCGCCAGTCAGATATTTCAATATCAACATCATCATATCCCCTTATCACTGCAACCTTTCAGTTGATTGACACACCATCGCTGAAAGCAAAAAGATTATAGACAGATTATGGTCACAGATAAAAATTGATTGAGATATGCTCAGTTTCCCTGTTGATGTGTTTATCCTGCTTCCATGGATATGAGACCAAGGTCAGATCAGAGCAGTCATCCTGGGTGGGAGGTTCAGGTTGGATGTATTTTGTCTGCAGTCATATTTGGAGCAGATTGTTTCATTATGAAGTGTTCATCTATAAAAGCGTGACCCTGAGGTCAGGGTTGGGGTGATTTATGATCATACAGAGAGCAGAGCACAGAGAGAGGAGCCAGTATCATCCACACGCTGATGAAGACATGATGGAACAGACATGGAACCATCAGGAATTCTGAGTTCCATGACGGAGTGAGAAAGAGAAAGACTGTATGTCTATTTGTATGAGATCTAACCTGAAACACTGATGTCATTTTTATAGGACTCGAGATGAATTACGAAATGTTGTCATGTGGTTATGGATTGGAATTAGGAAATTCTTTAGGGTAGAATACTCCAAATTTTGCACAGTAGGCTAAACATAACCAAATGGTTGTCAATCTCAATGTTTAAACATTAACTTATTCCAGGCATATAGTATATTTCCAGAACAACCCAAGATAAGAAGGCTATGATGCCACTTGTCACTGTTTCAAACACCAATCGGTTAGATTTAGTTTTACCCCCCCTTCTCCCCCCCCAGCCCCCTGAGTGACAGCCTAATAAGAGCTGAAGTAATGGTGTATGTAATCAAGTCTAAATTACAGCCATAACTCACCCAGCACAGAAGAGCCCTATAGGCCTGCCTGGAGGCCAACCAATCAGACCAGAGAACTAATCACAGCCTCTATAGCAATACGGACCTAGAGCTAATGAACTTTGGTCTCTAGCTGATGACCTCACCGGACTGGTAATTTACATCAACCAGGAACAGTTATTAACTTCTCTCGGTGATCAGGCTGGGGGTGTGTGAGGGGGGAGGCAGTCTCCCATTTATTTCCATCGATACGAGGCTGAGGCTGTTCCATCCAGTGATTGCTGCCAGAGAGACACACCCTAGAGCAGTCAGAGTGTCAGTGGGGGGGAGGCTGCAAGCTGCACCTCACCTTAATTAGTCTCTGAGATTCACAGAGGCTTAATAGAGAGTTTGTGCCAAAGAGTGTGTAATGTGTGTAATGTGTGCATTGTGTGTGTGTGTGTGTGTGTGTGTGTGTGTGTGTGTGTGTGTGTGTGTGTGTGTGTGTGTAGTGTGCAGTGTGCAGTGTGCAGTGTGCATTGTGCATTGTGCATTGTGCAGTGTGCAGTGTGTAGTGTGTAGTGTGTGTGTGTGTGTGTGTGTGTGTGTGTGTGTGTGTGTGTGTGTGTGTGTGTGTGTGTGTGTGTGTGTGTGCGTGCGCCAGATGACCCTGGTGTGAAATGGAGAGATAAGAGATGCAAAGCAGATCAGGCCAGACACTTAAGGAAAGGAAAAGCTCTTCTTATACCACTGTGGGGGGGAGTGTGTGTATGTACTTTTAGCCATAAGCATGTCCTTGGTGATCCTGTAGGTTCTGTCATCAACATCCTGTTTGTTTATGGTTGGGGTTTATAATGAGGGAGGTGGTCCTCTCTAACCCATTCATACTGCGATCCGCTGTTATGGTCTTATTGTGCTGTAGTGAAATACAGGTCATGGTCCAACGATCAATTGGGACGTTTCTGTTTGAACAAAGCCAAGGGTCATTCCTCATTTGTTGGGATGATAAATGAATGAATTTCACCAAATAATCACAAGTCGTTCGTTACTATGGGCTGAACCCTAACTTGAGTTAGCATTTAGCCCTTATGGAAATACATCCTCCTAGTTCCTCACATCCTTCTCTGTATCCTTCCTTCCATCCCTCCTTTATTTTTTCCATCCTCCGTTACATCCCTCCCTTCCTACATCCTTACTGAGTATATATATTTGTTTTGTTTTGTTTAACCTTTATTTAACTAGGGAAGTCAGTTAAGAACATATTCTTATTTACAATGATGGCCTAGGTAAATATACCTTTCTCCCGGACCTTAAAAATCATTCCCAGCAACTCTACAAGTAAATGACCATTCTCAGAAGCCCAGTGGATCCATGACTCTTAGCCCATCTCCTCCAGCTCTCAGAGACAGACTGAAGGCTAATTGGCTAGACTGACCCTAATTGGCCCGCTGCCATGTGTCAGGCTATCATGGCTGCATCTCTAGGCTGCAGTAGGGCTGAGCTCCACTAGTCAACTTATCTGATCTGCACTTCTTTGACGAGGTCCAGAGCCTTGGAGCATCAGAGCATGTAGAGTGTCAGATTCTGGATGGATTACACTGGAGTTTGTCCTACTCCTGAGGACAGTTAAGGTTAGGAGCACCACTCTCCTTTAGGTAGACTACTAGAATAGAATATAATCATTTTCTATTCAACATACACACACCCTACTTCACTGTACGCACGCATGTGCATACATTCACACACACTCGTACCAGTAACAAGTCAACCTCCACCCCTACTCTGTGTCAGTGGGACCCCATGCCACCCTTGTGGAAAGCAGGTTAATGTCTGCGCCTGGCCCAGGGCTCAGAGCTCACTGCTCTCTGTTAAGCGCTCAGTTAGAGGAGGATTACTACCTGCTGAAATGTCTGCCCTCATTTCCTGGGATTCCTAACACATCAGCTAGCATTGTTTAATGTTCCTCTCCTGTTCAGAGAGGGGATTATAGGGAGCTCTGGGAGGGGGGAGATTATGTAAGGACAAGACTGTTATCCCAGATACATCTGTTATCCTCCCTGCATTTGTTCAGGAAACTCACTAAATGGGATTAGTTTAGATCAGGGAGTGTGGCGATATGGGTGGAAAACTCTGTGTGTCCTCCTCTGGATTCACCTATCTCTCTCACACACTCACACACACACACACACACACACACACACACACACACACACACACACACACACACACACACACACACACACACACACACACACACACACACACACACACACACACACTCAGTGTCAGTGGGTGTACCAGCAGGACAGAATACCAAGATTACATACTCATCTCTCGGATTTAAATTGTTAAAAGTTATTTTAGTCTGTCTCTTTTCGCTTATAATATCCTCATACTATTGTCTCATGATTTCAAATCGAGCAGATTAACACCCCCCCCCTGACCTGTAATCTTAGATTGGGATTGGACTCAAAATGTGTTATCTGTCTCTCATAGCATTATATGCAAAAAGTATTTAAAAGATAGGCTTTTATATATAAATGTTTTAGAGAATGTTTATAGTTTTACACAGATTTTATAGAATTTCCAGCAAACCCTGTTAATATTCTGGATTGTAGATATTTATTTTTTGTAAATTTTTCCAACATAGATTTTTGGTTAATTAATTTCCATTCCCAACCCCCACAGCCCAGCCCAGTACCCTACACTGTACCCAGCCTCACTCATTCCACACCTCAGTTTCCATTTATTCTCCTCCCATTCTATACCCCCAAGCCCCAACACACACAGCCAATAACCCACCACCCAGCCCAACTAGGTCATCCGTGGTGGGGGGCTGTTTCATTGCTGCCCCCCTACCTCTCCACTCACCCATCCCATCTCCTCCCCTCCCATCCTCAGTCCCTGACAGCAGCAAGTATCAGAGACTGATGACCCTGTTCATTTAGCCAGGCCCCGGGGACCTCCCCTCATTGTCCCTAATAGGATACGCAAGCACACACACACACACAGTGTTCCTAATAGGATGTGATCAACATCAGGCCACACTACAGGGGAGACCCCCAGCTCATTCTCTTCAGGTTTCTCTTCATAATGACCCCCCACTAAACAAAGGCAGACACCCTCCTGTTCCTCCCCTGTCAACATGCCAATTTTCCAGATTATGATATGTACTAATGTACTGTACAGTAGACAGGGTTTGGTTGTGTTGTTTTGTCAGTTCTAGGGTTCTAGTACAGTTAACCTAACTCCTAAACTTAACCCTTGTTACGCGGAGCAACACAGGGGAACCCAAGAGCAGACTCAGATGAGGAAACAGGGATGAATGAACCAAAATATTTATTGTTACACAGGGAGATATGGAGTGCAGATCCGGGGAAGCTCAGATGATTTGAAGAAAAAACAGATGTGGAGACTGAGGTTGGAGTTAGCTGAGTAGAACAGGGTTAACAGGTCCTGAGGGGAATCCAAGGTAGTGGTGGTGAGTAAAATAGTAGTTGGGTGGTGAGATGTGGAACAGGAGACAGGAGTAGGTAGGGGTAACTGCAATGAGAGGATAAACGGTGTCAGGCAGGGAAACAGGCACAGCAGAGTAACAGGATCTTGAATAATCAATCATACATGGCTAGAATCATAAACTGTCTGAGCAGAGATTAGAATCTGGCAGAGTGGAAGTGGCAGGACTGAGTATTTGTAGAGGTCTTGGTTATGGAACGTGTTGCAGCTGGTAGGGATCTGCTCTGACTCCAGCACACCTGTTTCCAACCACACAATCACACAGAGAGGGAGAGGGAGAGAGAGAGAGTGTACAGGGGGAGTAACTGCAGGTCAAGAAGACACCGGATGAACACCAGAGGGCAGGAGCAGATGTGACAACCCTAACCTTAACCCTAACCCCTAGCCTAAATAACGTTAGCATGCTAGCGTTGTAATATATCATAAGTTTTGCGAATTCGCAACATATTGTAATTTTTTCAAATTCGTAACATATAACATGTTTTGCAAATTCGTAATGTATCATACGCATTGGAATTAGAAACATATCTTATGAAATGGTTGACTGACATCCACAAATGAATGCATGCCATATACAAAACGTAAAATGCAAATAAAGAAGTGTAGGGAGATACCTAGTCAGTTGTACAACTGTGAAATGTAACTTCCGCATTTAACCCAACCCCTCTAAATCAGAGAGGTGCGGGGGCTGCCTTAGACAACATCTTCGGCCCCCGGGGGTTAACTGCCTTGCTCCGGGGAAGAACAACTGGTTTTAACCTTGTCGGCATGGGGATTCGAGGCAGCAACCTTTTAGTTACCGGCCCAGCGCTCTAACCACTAGGCTACCTGCCGCCCCCTTGGCCACTCAACCAACGTGAGTTGAGATGCAAACCAAAAATGTGATCATCATTGAAAATGAAACGGCACAGTGCACACATACCATGGTGAGCGAGTGTTGCACCTTTTCCTTTTCAATTAATACAGATTAGCCATTTATTTGTCTCTGCCTGCAAATCGTCCCGCTCCGAAAAGTTAGGCTATATCCTATATGCATAACGTAGCTCAAGAGAAAGAGTCCGCTCTCATCATTCTTGCTGCTTCAAGTTCAGTATCCATACGTGTAAGATCAAGTGTGTGTGTCGTCTCAATTAAATGAGTAGGCCTAGGCTATACTAATATATGCCATTTAGCTGACACTTTTATCCAAAGCGACTTACAGTCATGTGTGCATACATTTTATGTATGGGGGGTACAAAGGACCACACTACACTACCTATACATGGACGGAGAAGCATGGGACAGTTATGGAAATGATACTAAATATGATTAGGCTACAGTTTAATACATTGCCTACAAATAAATATTGATCACCTATATTTGTCTCCGTCTGAAAATTGTCCCGCTCCTTAAAGGTAGGCTATAAAACGTAGATCAAGAGAAAGTGCAAGTGTCCATTCTCTCTCCAACTGCTCTCTTCAAACTATGTCTAGCTTATTGGCTGATACAAGCCAGTAATACCAATAGCCTAACATATTGGGCCACGTGAGAATCTCTTTTAATTTAACAAAGCACTAATGTAATACTGCAAAAAAATGTGGCAAAGCAATTCACGTTTTATCCTGAATACAAAGTGTTATGTTTGGGGCAAATCCAACACAACACATCATGAGTACATCTCTTCATATTTTCAAGCATTGTGGTGACTGCATCATGTTATGGGTATGCTTGTCATCTACAAGGACTATGGAGAAACAGAATAGAGCTAAGCACAGGCAAAATCATAGTGGAAAACCTGGTTCAGTCTGCTTTCCAAGAGACATCGGGAGACAGATTCACCTTTCAACAGGACAATAACCTAAAACACATGGCCAAATATACACTGGAGTTGCTTAACAAGACAACATTGAATGTTCCTGAGTGGCCTAGTTAGAGTTTTAACTTCAATCAGATTGAAGGCTTGAAAATGGTTGTCTAGCAATGATCAACAACCAACTTGACTTAAAGAGCTTAAAGAATTAAAATAATAATAATGTGCATCTGTAATCGCTGCCAAAGATGATTTTATCATGCATTGATTTATGGGTGTGAATACTTATGTAAATTAAATATATATTTCATTTTCAATAATTTAGAAACATTTTCTAAAAACATGAGAAAAATATATATTTAACCAATTTTGAATTCAGGCTGTAACACAACAAATGTGGAATAAGTCAAGGGGTAGGAATACTTTTTAAAGGCACTGAAAAAATGCAAGAAAATCTAGTTTTTGACTGTACTGGGCCTTTAAGATTTTAAAAGCGAAGAGTATGTGTGTGTTTGTTTGTTTTCCCCCTATGGAGGCCAGCTGTAGGTAGTATATCCCCTGTGGGACTGACACGCATCTGAGCTATGGCATATGTCACTCGCCTCTAATGGACAGACACACACACACACACACACACTAGGGAGGAGAATGGCTATTTAATCCTTCCTGTCTGTGTTTGCTATTGTACGTGTCATTCTTCTGAAGTCTCCATGTTAGTAACTGATAAAGGCTGATGAAGGAATGTTTGCTTGACCCTATTGTGTCTTCAACACTGTTAGGATACTTAGCGACTGATTTACTGAGCATTTGCAACAATATGATGTGTTTTCTTACTTCTTCATTTGTTTCATGATTATGTGAAAGGCCAGCATTGAAAAACAAGTTCTAGTATCCAACTAACCAAATGACTTAATGATGACATTGTGTGTTTACTGGGAATCAACACATGTACAACACAAAGGGTGCATCGTGCTGTCTACTGACAGTTACAGCATCATCAGGAGCTGACCGGCCAATCACACGCCAGGGTTTCTGACATGGGAACATGACCATTACCCCATGCTTTTTTCATAACCAGTGGTCCGAGACCTGTTAGTGGCGGCATAAAGAGAGAGCGACACACTCACGCAGAGACACACACACACCACAGGACATGCTAGCTGTTGCATTAAGGCAACCGCTAACAGTACATGGAGCAAGATCACAAAACCCCACACTAACAATCAGGTCTGCTTCTCCCACATCCAGTCCCTAACTCCTGCCTACCTGGCTGGTATTCTGCACAAGGCCAGTTACCTCTTTTGAGCCTGTACAGCAGGGTTCCCAGTCTTTTTTGGCCCGCGACTTCATTTTGATGGCCAAATTTGCACGAACCCACAATGTAAAAAAAGTTAAGTAATCAACGGCCAATGTTTACTTTTGTATTTGGGGCTATTGCACTCTATTACAAATCAGTTTGACAGTACTTTTGATAGTATTTCAATCTGAAGGAAGTGACTGAAATGCATCAGAAAGGAGTTGGGAAATTCAGAAGATCATCAGGCAATAATGTTGTATGATCTTCTGTATTAGAAAAGAATATCATCATTGAGTGAGGGTAAGCTGATCCTAGATCTGTGCCGTTGGGCAACTTCAATGCTGAACGGGAGGTAGATGTGTTATGACAGGCCAAGCCGGCAACTGTCAAATGTGCTTTGTGCTTTGAGTCTCACCACGTCCTGCGCTACTGAATCAAAACATAGCCTTAGAAACTGCAACAGAGCAAGACCAGAGCAGACCTTTACACATACCTCAGTAGGAGTTCAGTAGGAGCTTCTTTATTTTTTAACAACTTTTTATTTGTTTTGTCATTTTTTGTTGGTGTAGTTACATTATCCATTTCAATTTGTAAGTTTATATACCAGTAGGCTGCCACTCAAAATAAAAAGAACAGTAAGAAATACATATAGATTAAGTAATAATAAATTCTGTATAAACATGAAAATAAAAATAAAGTGGGCCTCCACACCCACCCAGCCAACATGTCCCGTCCCCAATCCAGAAAATGATGTGTCCCACCCCTTCCTACCCCCACTAGCAAGTACGGATGCTCGTCAGTCACCCCCCAGACCACCCACCCCCCCTCCCAGCGACCAGAGAAAAAACTACTTTTGATTGTCTTTAAGACATCCCCTATCAAATTTCAGCCAGACCGCCCAGCCAACCTGAGCCGCCTACACTCCCGACCCCCACCAGTCTAGCCAATAACTCAACTCTCTCCCAACACAACTTCCTTTCCGTTTCAAGGGAACACATACACCTACACACATACACCTACACATTAACACACAGAAATAGGAACCCCTCCATAGAATTCATATCATAGTTCTAATAATACTGTAGAGCTCTTTTTACTTGCCCATATTATAGCTGGGTCACCCTGTCCTGCCCGTAGGGTTCCACGGCTTGTAGCGCACCAACCCAACACACCCCACTCCACTTTAGGATCTTAGTGAAACATTCTTTATTGTCTTCAGGTGTGTTAGGCCAATGCCAGAGTGACAACCAACTGTTAACCCCCAGGGCCAGGACTGAGTAGCTAGGGATGGCCTAAATGAAAATCTCCCCTGATGTGGACATGTTTTCAATACAGACTCCTTTTGTCATACAGTATTCCACAGGAGACATCCAGACCTTATGAAAGTTGTACAGTATACCCTTCATCTTAAAACAAATATAGAGATACTGTACATAACTTTACATTTCTTCCATACATTGTGGGAGGATAACCAACCTTCCAATTAATAGCAATGCATTTATTAGCCACTATAAATGCTAGGTTACACAGTTTATTCTGATAAGTCTCCAGTATAAACATTTACAAGCAAACAAAAACAGGGAGAAGGGAGAATCTGTAGACATGCTGAGCTAAAAGAACATGCTGTACTCTTTGCCAGATTTCAGCCAGCCTTCACGAGAACATAACATATGCAAATATGTCCTCTTTTACACCCCCAGCAGAATAATACAATTTCTGAGTGCATGATATTCAGTTTCACTGGCATATACTACATATGGATAGTCTTATTGCAGTAATTTATGTCTGAGATTATATGAACATGACTGGGCACTCTAACATATCTGTATCCATTCATCATCACCAATAGTGTCTCCCAAGGTCTTCCTCACATTTTTGTTTGACATGTTTTGTGTCATCGGCCTCTATCAAACCTTGATACAGTTTGGAAAGGAACTTGAGGTTTGTCAGACTGCCTGCCGTAAAATAGCATCTGGCTTGTCTAGTGTTTGCTGGACAGAGAGAATTAAGTGTTGTATCTAGGGCTGTGGCGGTCACAGAATTTCGTCAGCAGGTGATTGTCAATCAAATAACTGTCGGTCTGATCGTTAATTAACATAAAAACATTTAGCACTCCTAGTTTCCACACATAGCTTAAAGCCACTGATTCAGAGAAAAGTCTAATAAATCCGTGTAATATAGCCTACACCTTCACAATAAATCCATTATGTTAGACAGGTCTAAAGAAACATGATATGAAGAAAATGTAGTCCATTTCAGAAGAAAATAATAGCATACTCTGAGCTTTCTTTATGTTAGGTCCTGATGTGGCTATGTCAAATGGCTGTGGGCTACACCAGTTCATTTAGCAGACAAGATTTACTTAGATTTCCGTGGCATTATTATATATTATTTTATAGTAAGAATACAATTGAACAAAGCTGGATAAAATAAAGGATATTTTCTCCAAACTATTTGAGGGAGTGCGCACATGCGGCTATTCTGTGTTGAGCAGTTAAGAAAGAAATAGGTATTCCTATATGCTTAATTTAGAGTTATTAATGTAACTTTAGCTGTTCTACAAACGCTGGGCTATATGTTTTGATTTTTAATACATTGTAAGGTTGCATGATGCGACTCTAATGATTTTTTTTTTTTAAAGTTGCTTGAAAGGCATGAGCTCTGCTTTGTTGTTTTTTTGCGCAGGATGTACACACTTCAGTCTCTCATTCACAATTTGAAAAGCAATTGATAATGCTTAGAAGTTCCCGGCAGCATCCCCTTTGTGTGGCCATAATGCACCCAAAACAAGTCCATGCCTTTTGCGGCCAGTGGCCGTTGTGCCCTTGGCCCGGAGTGCTGCGCTGTGCCCTTCTCCCTGAGTGCTCCGAAGCACCTCTTACTCACATGGCTCTCCATCACATGGTCGGGTCTTTCAATGATCGGAAACATCGGGGGACAGTCAAAACAGAAACATCGGGGGACAGTCAAAACAGAAACATCGGGGGACAGTCAAAACAGAAACATCGGGGGACAGTCAAAACAAAAACATCTGGGGACAGTCAAAACAGAAACATCTGGGGACAGTCAAAACAGAAACATCGGGGGACAGTCAAAACAGAAACATCTGGGGACAGTCAAAACAGAAACATCTGGGGACAGTCAAAACAGAAACATCTGGGGACAGTCAAAACAGAAACATCGGGGGACAGTCAAAACAGAAACATCGGGGGACAGTCAAAACAGAAACATCTGGGGACAGTCAAAACAGAAACATCTGGGGACAGTCAAAACAGAAACATCGGGGGACAGTCAAAACAGAAACATCTGGGGACAGTCAAAACAGAAACATCGGGGGACAGTCAAAACAGAAACATCTGGGGACAGTCAAAACAGAAACATCTGGGGACAGTCAAAACAGAAACATTGGGGGACAGTCAAAACAGAAACATCTGGGGACAGTCAAAACAGAAACATTGGGGGACAGTCAAAACAGAAACATTGGGGGACAGTCAAAACAGAAACATTGGGGGACAGTCAAAACAGAAACATCTGGGGACAGTCAAAACAGAAACATCGGGGGACAGTCAAAACAGAAACATTGGGGGACAGTCAAAACAGAAACATCGGGGGACAGTCAAAACAGAAACATTGGGGGACAGTCAAAACAGAAACATCGGGTGACAGTCAAAACAGAAACATCGGGGGACAGTCAAAACAGAAACATTGGGGGACAGTCAAAACAGAAACATTGGGGGACAGTCAAAACAGAAACATTGGGGGACAGTCAAAACAGAAACATCTGGGGACAGTCAAAACAGAAACATCGGGGGACAGTCAAAACAGAAACATTAGGGGACAGTCAAAACAGAAACATCTGGGGACAGTCAAAACAGAAACATCGGGGGACAGTCAAAACAGAAACATCGGGGGACAGTCAAAACAGAAACATCGGGGGACAGTCAAAACAGAAACATCGGGGGACAGTCAAAACAGAAACGTTGGGGACGCAACTGCGCACGTCCTTATCCAATTCCGAGGTGCATATTGAAGATATTAGAAGAACTGTCCACATTTACTTTTCGGCAGCCAACAAGATGAGTCGGCCTAACGAACAGCAAAAACACTAGCCTATATCAATCTACTATACCCCATAGTACAAAAGTTGACCTATTCTGTTCTGTGCGAGAAATACATATTGTGTCAGTGTGAAAAGTAGGGAATTTGCTAGGGAAACTGACAGATCAATAACGTTACATTGACATACTGGCTAATACAACTCACATTGCACTGAAAAAATGTCAGAATATCAATCTTCATTCGTTTGGCCGATGGTTTCATAATTTGATTCAGGTCTAGTTTGTGACAAAAAATAATAGTTAATGTAAGCCAACTTTTGGCCAGCTCTCTCTCTGACGATACATAAAATTGCGAAAATTTGCCAGGTTAATTTACTTCTGAAACATGACAGAACAAAGGCTAGAATATATTTCCATGCAAACAACTGCTTTTAGATAGTAATAGCCACCTCATATCACTATCTGACAGATAATTAGAAGCTAGAGCTGACCTGTCTGTGGTAGTTACACACAGGTGTAACTTATTCATTCACCCCAATCAAGAGGGGATGAAACATTGGGGGGGGCCAAAAATATAATTTTAGAATGTGGGGGGGCATGTCCCCCGTCCCCAGTAAAATGTATGCCCTGGTGTTCCTTTTATCCAATTGAGGGGGTGTCCTCATCAGTGTCTTATCCCGAGGGCAGCATAATAGGCAAGGCTGCGTGATTGTGCATGGAAAGCATACCTAAATATTGAGCCAGTCAAATTGGAGTTAGCCTTGATCTGTTGGCTCGTTCCCTTGTGTGTTGCGGTTGATGTTTCTATAAGACGTTTTGAGCCTCCTTGGCAGTGTAAAATGTGTGTTGTATTTTGCCAGATCTCAGGTTGAGCTTGCATAGCTGTGATTTCACCTCGTTGTAGGTCGCCCTCTGTTTCAGCATCTCGGCACTCCGATCTAGGTATATGCTGATCCTCTTCTCAGCATAGGTCAGAGTCCCTGATACTACTGCGTGGCCAACAATTTGCCCATTTGACTTCAAAACTGTGGATTGCTTTCCATTTGAGTTATGTTGGGTTTTATTTTCATCGTTTACACCGGGACCCATTGCGGAAAGGACCCGTGCGGTGAACAATATTTATCAGCGGCATGGGAACCAGCTTCTCCTGCCCAAACAGTTCATAGAAAAAATGTATCATAAAATAAGTTGGATTGCCTGCTTCCACATCAGTTTCAAGTCCTGTGACCCGCACATTTTAATATCCAGGAATGCTTTTCGAGTGATTCATCAGAAATGAGCAGTGCAAGAGACTAATTTACCCGTTTTAATTTCAAGTAGAGGGGCAAAGGTCATTTCCTCACGAACAATCTCTTGAATAGTAGAGGCCAACTATTTCTGTTGTCAGGTGCTGAGAGCTGCCATGTTCCCACAAGTGAATTGTGAATGGACAGATTGTGCTCAACATTCTCCAGTGTGTATCAAGAATGGTCCAGCCTACTTGACACAACTGTGGGAAGCACATGGGCCTGCATCCCTGTGGAACGCTTTCCACACCTTGTAGAGTTGTAGACCAATTGAGGTTTGATGTAGCTATAGCCATTTGACGTGGTGATGTCTGTAATTCATAATATTTATTCCTATTAAGGCAACAATGACCTTCTGGTTCAACAAATTATAAGAATGTACACACATTATGCACAGATAATGCAGGATGACAACAGGTCAGGGTCATTGAAAGGTCACCATAAAAATAACTGCTCACGAGGTCAATAGCTGCGTGTAACACACACACACACACTGGCAGGCACAGGCACACCATTTCCCTTTAAATCACTAAGACAAGATTCTAAAGAAACACTACACATTACGATAGGAATTTCCTTTCAGAAGACATAATGCCATAAACACCATTTAGACCATCTGAAAAGCTGCCTCAGAGTATTAGTATTTAGTATGATATTTAGTATTTAGTATGATATTTACATTTCGTATGGGATATATTCATATCGTATGATATGTTACGAATTTGCTAAACTTATGACATGAATTCCAATTTGCTGTGGCTAACGTTAGCTAGGTGGCAATGCTAAAAAGCTGGCTAACATTAGCTATGCTAGGGGTTAGGAGTTAGATTAAAGGGTTAAGGTTAGGGGAAGGGTTAGCTAAAAGGGTTAAGATTAGGGTGACGGTTAGCTAAGTAGCTTAAAAGTAGTAGAACACTAGCTAATTGGTTAAAATTCTAAAGTTGTCTGTGATGAGTTTCAAACCCGCATCCTTTGGTTTGCTAGATGTTATACACCCACCCATCCAACTAGTAACCTTCTGTCTTAAGTAGCCATACCAAATGTAACATATCATACTAATTTGAGTGTCCCGGATTTACATTTACTATGTTACGTCTAGTCTATGAGACCAGGTTGCTAAAACAGACAAGGACCAGAGTCTGGTTGGGATAACCCTAGCTAGATGAGGATTGGTTGGGCCAAGGCATCCATCCTTCAGTCAGACAGATAGTTGTTCCATAGTAGCCAGGCAGGCTCAGCAATGCCAGGCTTTGTAATCCCCAGGCTGCCCAGTGCCCCATCTGTTCAATTACCTACTCCTCCCATTTCACCATTACCACCCCATCTCCCTTTCATTTAGACTTGTGTGTGTGTGGCAGCATTCCAGGGAAGATGAGGTCTGGGTTTTCCCCATCTGAAATAGCAGCAGACCTAATGACCCCCTCTAATTGCACAATGTCAATATTGTTGCATTTTAAATCCCACAGCACTCATATATGTTGCCAGAGATCTCATAAAATATGCTAAGAGAGCTAGCTCAATACAGTGTGACTTGGAGAAGAGACGAGGATAAATGCATACAGACTCATTTGTCTATGTTTTATTTATAGAGAATATTATCATTTAAAGCCGAAGCAATTATGCTGGGGTAAAATGACAAATTCTCTCATTCGATTTCTCTGCTATTTGAGTGTCAACAAAAACACAAGAACAGGGAAACATTGATCTCAGTTAGATTTCAAAGCAAATAATTTGAGAGGGGAAAAAAGTAATTTGCTCAGACATTCGCTTCAGAAATGAAATTCATAACCTCAGTGAAAGAAAAGAGTATCCGGATGACATTGGAAATTGAGCTGATATATAGATTGATAATGAGTAGAAAACCAATAAGACTCCAACGACATGAACATCTCAGATTAGAATTCACAGGATCAATACATTCACAGTGACACAGTAACACAATGGCATTGTGATAGAGTGAGCCACTGCACTGTCTGAGTACAGTCATAACATTCAAAGCAGATCATTTTCTTATCCCTATTTTGCTCCTTCATGTGGGGGGAACATGTTTATATTTGGATTTTCTTTACCCTTATTTTACCAGGTAAGTTGACTGATAATACATTCTCATTTACAGCAACGGCCTGGGGAATAGTTACAGGGGAGATGATAGGGGATGAATGAGCCAAAAGGAAGCTGGGGATCATTAGGTGACCATGATGGTATGAGGGCCAGATTGGGAATTTAGCCTGGACACCAGGGTTAACACCCCAACTCCTACAATACGTGCCATGGGATATTTAATGACAGAGTCACGACACCCGTTTAATTTCCGATCCGAAAGACAGCACCCTACAAAGGGCAATGTCCGAAATCACTACCCTTGGGCATTGGGATATTATTGTTTTTTAGACCAGAGGAAAGAGTGCCTCCTACTGGCCCTCTTACACCATTTCCAGCAGAATCTGGTCTCCCATCCAGGGACCGACCAGGATCAACATGAAATGGGTCCATAAAAAAATGCATTGTACATTGACAGGGTGGTGCTAAATTACTTCCATTTAGCAGCACTGATTGTGTCTATTTGCATAGGCCTTCCCACAGATGTCGCACATGAATGCTTTGACACCAATGTGCACACGCTCGTGATATGTTAGATGACTTCGATGGCTGAACATCTTCCCACATTGATCACACTCAAATGATTTCTCCCCTGTGTGAATGTGCATGTGAACTTTAAGAAGATGATTGCTAAAGAAACCTTTGCCACAGATACTATAATGACATGATTTCTTCCCTGTGTGAGTGACCATATAATTTTGGGGGGGGGTATAACAACTTGAACAAACTTCCTCACAAATCACTTAAAAAGTATTTCCACCAGTATGCTTGTTTATTTTATGTTTCTTTAGGATTCCGGATTGGGTGACCTATAGAGTTATCTGGTGTCTTTTGACATTACCTGAAGAATTAAACTTTTTGACACAAATGTCACAAGAAAAAGGTTTCTCTTCCTTGTGTGTCCTCATATGTTTATTCAGATGGTTCCGTTTGACAAAACATTTGCCAAACACATCACAAACCAAACTTTTTAAAATTTAGTTTCTCCGGGGTGTGTGACCACCATATGCTTTCTGAGAGCAGGTGCATCGCTGAAACGTCATTTTTTCTTTACGAGTCATCATGTTTTTTTTAAAGACACAGCGGTAAAGATCATCTTGCCACAGGTTCCACAGCAATAGTTCCTCTCCTCTGAATGTGCTTCCTCGTGATAAGCCAATACTTCTCTGGACCACACACTTGTGCCTCAAGTCTTTTTCCTCTACAAACTTTCTTTAATAAACTGTGCATGTGACCGTCTCCTCTGTTTTGTGAGCCTCCATGTGTGACTGCAAAGTACATTCATGGCAAAACACTGCATCACAACTGAAGGCTTTCTCTAGGTCTTTAATGGAACATTCCTCAAGCTGTTTGGCCAGATAAAATCATTTCCCACACTGAGCAGCTGTAGGGTTTTGTATGGGACTGAAGATGTCGTCAAACATTTCTTCTTGAAAAATGTTTCACAATGGGAACAGATGAGGGGCCCCTCATTGGCCGCATCCTCACATTGGAAATCTTCTCCATCCCTACCTGGGTCTGATCCAGATGGGGCCTGAGGGTCAAGGTCAGGATCCTCGCTGGGATCAAACTCAGGAAGCCATCCATCTTCTGATGAAAGTGAGGACAGGGGGTCAAGGCCAGGATCCTCTTCCTTATAATGTGACTCAAAAGAAGATCCCTCATCTGCAGCAGTGTCATTGTGGTTGTTGCTGTGCACATGCAGAAGAAACCAGTTTGATAAATCATCTGACTGTAGCAACAACAAAAAATTACACTGTGTTGTGCTATTAGTTATGTTACACAGGAAACAGATGTTCCCGTGCTTAACTCCATTCCTTTTCTTTTTAATCCTGAAAAAATCAAATTACAAGCACACCCATAACATGATGCAGCCACCACCATGCTTGAAAATATGGAGTTTGATACTCAGTAATTAGTTGTATTGGATTTGCCCCAAACATAACACTTCGTATTCAGGACAATAAGTAAATTGCTTTGCCACCTTTTTAGCAGTATTACTTAAGTGTCTTGTTGCAAACAGGATGCATGTTTTGGAATATTTTTATTCTGTACAGTCTTCTTTCTTTTCACTCTGTCAATTAGGTTAGTATTGTGGAGTAAATACAATGTTGTTGATCCATCCTCTGTTTTCTCCTATCACAGACATTAAATATGTAACTGTTTGAAAGTCACCATTGGCCTCATGGTGAAATCCCTTCCTCTCCAGCAACTGAATTAGAATAGAACACCTGTATCTTTGTAGTGCCTGGGTGTATTGAAACACCATCCAAAGTGTAATTAATAACTTCACCATGCTCAAAGGGATATTCAATGTCTGCTTTTATGTTGACCCATCTACCAATAGGTGCCCTTCTTTGCTAGGCATTGGAAAAACCTCCCTGGTCTTTGAGGTTGAATCTGTGTTTGAAATGCATTGCTGAACTGAGGGACCTTACAGATAATTGTATATGTGGGGTATAGAGAAGAGGTTGTCATTCAAAAATCTTGTTAAACATTATTATTGGTCCATGTAACTTTGACTTGTTAAGCAAATTTGTACCGCTGAACTTATTTAGGCTTGCCATAACAAAAGGGGTTCAATAATTATTGACTCAAGACATTTCATTTCTCATTACTCAGTCATTTGTACGGATTTAAAAAAAAAAAAACTTTGTTTAGGCTAATGACAAAAACAAAAGTAATCCCTTTTCAATTCAGACTGTAACATCTAAATGTGGAGAAAGTTTCTCCTCTATAAATTGGTGTTGTTTGGTAAATGTTTGCTTCGTTTCAAATAGAGATAAAAATGTCTTTCTACTTTTTAGCGCTGGGCCACTTTTGGTTTGTTCCAATTATAAATAAAACGTTGCTTCCACACAAGATTTGAACATGTTTCTGACTTGCCTTAATGACCATCAGAATTTGGCACCTTAATGGTGCCAAATTCTGATTTGCTTAACGACCGACTTTATTGAGATGGATACTAAGACACAATGGACATCTGGTTTGGCGTGTAATGAAGTGCCAAAAGACTGACATACCCGTCTAATTAGCTAGATTAACCTATTAAAGATTAGAAAGGTTGGGCCTTTTACACATTTAAATCAACAATTACCAACAGTGTGCTTGCTGGCGTTACAAACAAAAATTAATGATGAAGCCTATTATAGCCTAGGCTTCCATCACCTCCGTCTAAGGCTGTACCATAGCCACCTGTTGCCACGTCTGCTCCCGCGGACTCACTTGGACTCCATCACGTCATTGATTGCCTCCTCTAGATCTGTCACTTCCTCCTTTTCATTCCCGTGTCTGCGTTGTTTTTTGTTTCTCTTGTCCAGGCGCTGTTCTTGTTTAGTTTCATGTACATATTATTAAATCCTGACCCTGTACTTGATTCCTGATTCCCAGCGTCTGTAGCATAAATGCCAACGTTTTGGAATGACAGTCGCATGGATCCTTGTTACAGCTCGAGCTATTGTGTTCTCATATTTTTTTGCGCCTCCAAAAATATATACTCATTAGGAGTCAATGCATGTTATAGGGATACCCTATGCACACATGTGTAAATAAAACCTACATCTAATATCCAAATATTTGGATAGAAGCTGCTTTCCCACTTTTAAAGGGCCACAATAATAGCAATGACAACCTTTGGGGTGTAAATTCTGGGTTTGGAATGCAGAAGTGCTCCTGAGTACAGTAGGCCTACCTTTTACTGTGACATAATATATAGGACATTGTGTTTGATGCAATATGCATGACCAATGTTGTAAAATGTACTGCGACAACGTACAGAAAATGTACGGTGCAATAGGCTGTCTGTCCAATATAAAAACGTACGGAACATCATGCAATACCAATGGGCTGAAAAACAATGGGATATAAATGCATTTTCTAAAGTTGATTATAACATTACTATTAAACAGTAGCATTATAAATCATGTTTTGTTATTTGTATTACTGTGGTTACCATAGCTATATAATCATTCATATTAATGCTGTTGTCAATGCTATAACATTATTTGTGCCATTAGCTTTTCAGTTTTATATATTGTTAAACAAAATTCTAAATCTACTGACAATTTCGAATAAATTGTTACCAATTTCGACCATTTGTATAATTGTTTTGCATCGTCATTACGGGATTTATATTTTGAGGTGAAATTGCCGAGTTCACCGCCTTATCAAGGCGATACATGGTCATTCTGACGTCTGCATTGGTGTGAAACATTTACAGTGATGTGAATGCCCTGACTTCTGCAGAGGTCATACTTCTTGTGCTTCGGTGAGCAGCAGATCGCTGTTGTGAAGGAAGTGAGTTTGTGTTTGTACAGAACCTCCCACCAAACAATAATTTCAAAGCAGAACCCTCCGCATTGTTACAAAACTTGCGAGGCGCACGGTGATGCGGTACAGAGCTCAATTTAGCCTCTTCGTGCCAGTGGCGACCCATCAATTTTTGGGGGGAGGCTTGCCTGTTATTTTGGTATATACATGTCACATATCAGTTCAGACAATGTAAAATAAATATATATATATATATATATATATATATATATATATATAAAAAATTGAGTTAATAAAGCCGCATACAAATATGGTCTCGTTTTCTTGAGTAAGGGAGCTCCAAAACGCAGGTGTTTCAGCCTAGCTCAGTGATTTCTGTGGTGGTGGCACAAGCCAGCAGAAAATACGGAGCGGTTGCGCTGTGATTGGCTCAGTGTTCTGTCGCACATAGGGACACTATGTCACCACCAAGTCTAAGGGTAGAGGTCAGAAATTCAAGCCCCTTGGGTGCTGCCACAGAGTTACATTAGAAGTGCCCATCGAAGGCTCAAGGTCAGTGGCCACAGATACAATTACGTAAAATCACATATCTACAGTGGCTTTGATTGGATTGATCATGTCAACATCATACCTTCAAAATCTTAGCTAGCAGTCATCATCATGAATCAAGTCAACAATCTACTGGCAAATCCTTTTTAATCCTTGTCATATGAAGAGAAATTATAGATTAAACTTATCGGTGTTCATCGGCCATTGGACAAACATTACACAACAAGTTGGAAATAACAAATTCAACAATGAGTGGTTTGGAAGGAATCAGTGGCTAACTGCAAGCATCATTAGCCTGCTATTCTGTGTAGTGGCTGTGTGGTCCCAAATCTAAGATTAAGGGTCTCTTCCCCTAGTTTAAAATTATAAAACATTCAACATTGGCCAATGAAGCATGAGTTGTGCCGCGCTCAAAATAACTGGTATTGAACCAGGATCTGTAGTAACGCATCTAGCACTGCGGTGCCTTAGACCGCTGCGCCGCGCGGGAGGCCCCTCAAAACAACTTAATTCTGAACTGCAAAATCTGACTTTAGTGAGTTCAAAACAACTGGGAACTCGGGGAAAAACGAGCTAGAACTGAAAATACGTCTTGAACTTTTATCCAACTCGGAATTGTAAATCGGGAACTCTGGCCTCTTTATAGAGCTACGACCTGAAGATCACAGACGTCATCATGATTCACCCCCCCCCAAGAGTTCCCAGCTGTCTTGAAAGCACCATAAACCAGAGAATGACAGATTTTGATGACAAAATTTCACCAAGGACTGCCGCACCACCTTCCTGTTCAAGTGAGCACAGCACAATAAGGGGAGTCCAAAAATGTATTGTATGCTGCTGCATAAATGATGTAATATGTCAGGGAGATATGTATACTGTAGCTAAGAAAGTAATACTAAGTGTATGTAGTGTAGGAAGCTGTTAGTAGCCCATGTGCCTCACCCTAATAATCTGGTCTATTTTCACATCTTAATTTCTCCTACTGTTCTGACTTGGTGATGCACACATAGCCTATAACCTGTTTTTGAGAAATGTAATCATCGAATATTGTAAGAGCTTTCAATGTCCCATGTTCTGAATTCTGTCGCTGTACATTTCAAAAGTGCTGAACAGTTATATTAACTACGTCCATTAACGTCTTAATCAAAATTACAGATGGCCTCTTATGCGCTTGTCGTACCCTTTTGCCAGTTTGTACATCTCAATTGTTAATAGAAACCACATTTGTTTAAGCAAGTCAGCCATATCAGCAATGTTTATGACATTTTAAAGGACAGTAAAATGAGGCTGAATGAACTGTTTCGCTGCCAGACAAGGCTCCGCTGATAGCCAGGTGTAGCAGTGGTAAGGTGTTGGGACTTCTGTTAGGACTTGGCTGTTGGGACAGCTTTATGTAGGCCCTAACAGTTTGTGGGCACCGTTTGTCACTGTTATAGTGCAATGAATGTATTGTTTAGTGTTGTGGCTTAGCTGGCATGCATCCCACGTATTTATTTTTTTGCCACTGTTCTAGAGTCACTGCAATTGAGTTACACCATCCATACGTAGCCTCTGACCACAATTTCAGATAAAGCATAAATTGGCTCTTTTTCTAGCTAGGTCTTGCTGGCAGAATCACAGAGGGCCTCTTATCAACTGTCGAATGTCTCCAGTCCCACAGAAAACAAGCGAGCGAGCAGAAATGTTCCCACCATCGGCAGTAAAATGAATAGCATGTCATAAGAACTTTTGTTATTGACCAAATGCTTATTTTCCAGCATCATTTGCAAATAAATTCATTAAAAATCCTACAATGTGATTTTCTGGATTTTTTTCTCTCATTTTGTCTTCTGGTTGAAGTGTACCTATGATGAAAATTACAAGCCTCTCTAATCTTTAAGTGGGAGAACTTGCACAATTGGTGGCTGACTAAATACTTTTTTGCCCCACTGTATCTGGCTCTGTACTAGTTCGTCAAAAGAGGACCATTGCGCTCTCCCAGTTCACCCATAACTTTGAGTGATTTTATCATCTGATATTGTGCATTTTTTCTAAGGAAGATCTGTGGACACTGAGATTAAAGGGAAACAATAACACTCATTAAGTATAAACATTCAAGTAGAGAAGTTTGACTATAGAGGTTTATTAAAATGTACTTAAGAGCCCAAAGCTAACTACAATTGTAAAATATTTGATTTTTCCTAAGGTGGAATGTCACGCAGGTCACATTTTCAACATAAAAACTGAGGCCGTTTGATTTAGTTTAGTAAGTTCTTGAGCACCAACATTTTCACACTGCCATATTATTCAGAGGCCCTGTGCCATTAATCTTAGACCTGTTTCTTCAGTAATCCTCTGCACTGTTTCCAGGAGCTGGTTTCCAGTTGTACTTGCACTTGTGGACTTTTAGATTGTGTCTACAGGCATAGGCATTCCCACAGTCTTTGCACACAAATGCTTTGACACCAGTGTGCACACGCTCGTGAGATTTTAGATGACCTTTCTGGCTGAACCTCTTACCACATTGATCACACTCAAATGGTTTCTCGCCTGTGTGAGTGCGCATGTGAACTTTAAGGAAATTGTACATAAACCCTTTCCCGCAAACTTTACAGTAATATGGTTTCAACCCTGTGTGAGTGACCTTGTGAATTTTAAGTGAATGATGATACCTAAAACCTTCCCCACAAATGTCACACTTGAACGGTTTCTCTCCTGTGTGAATGCGCACATGCTGATCCAGAGAAACTTTCACATAGAAGGATTTACCACAGTGATTGCAGACATATGGCTTTGGGCCAGACGGCTGAATTGTCCCAGAGTGCAGCTTTGGGCCAGACTGCAGCTTTTCCTGAAGTGTAAGGTGACGTCTCTTGTGACTCCGGAGGGAGGAAGGCTCAAAGAAGGCTTTCTCACAGACATCACACTTGTAAGGCCTTTCACCAGTGTGCCTTATTTTATGGATCTTCAGGGTTCCGGACTGGGTGAACCTTTTACCACAAACGTCACAGCAATACAATTTCTGGCCTGTATGAGTTCTCTTGTGTCTGCTGAGATTAGCACCTTGACTAAACTTTTTTCCACAAACATCACAAGAAAAAGGTTTCTCTGCCCCATGTAGAGTCATATGGCTTTTCAGATGGCACTTTCGGCCAAAACATTTGCCACACACGTCGCAAACAAAATATTTTTCTTTAGTTTCTCCAGGATGGATGACCCCCATATGCTTTCTGAGAGCAGGTGCATCGCTGAAACGTTGGCCACATACAGTACAGCTATGATCCTTTTCTATATGACTCCTCTTATGGACGGCTAAGGTTGAAGTGGTAAAGAAAAGTTTGCCGCAGGTTTCACAGCAATACTTTCTCTCCCCTGAATGCGTAGCCTCGTGATCGACCAGTCTGCGTCTCCACTTGAAGGTCTTTGGGCAAAGAGAGCAGCTGAATGTCTTCGGTGCATCACCACTACACTTGTGCCTCTCTAGTCCCGTTTCCCCTAGAAACTTTTTTTCACAAACTGTGCATGTGACCGTTTTCTTTGTTTTGTGTCGCTTCATGTGTGACTGCAAAGCAGGTTTCTGGCGAAACACTGCGTCGCAATCGGCACAACTGAAGGGTGTCTCTCCAGAATGTGTCATGGAGTGTTCCTCAAGCCGCCTCTTCAAGCTAAAACATCTCCCACACTGCAAGCAGCTATAGGGTTTTGAATGGGTCCGAAAGTGTTTATTCAATAAACATCTCATCTTGAAATCTTTTCCACAATGAGAACAGCTGAAGGGCTGTCTGTCTCGTTTGTCTTGGTCTGTTGCAAACAGGCTCTGGGGTTCAAGATCAAACTCGTCTTGTGGATGAAACTGAGGGAGCAAATCCTCATCTGATGCAGGTGAGGACAGGGGGACAAAGTCAGGTTGATCATCATGATGATTAGACTCAGAGACAGATCCCTCACCTGTAAAAGAGATGGCCATTGTTAATTTTGTTTTGGACATGAAGAAACCAGTACATACATACAATTAAGAAAAATACATACAAATACAACACAAAAACACTGCACACCTAAGTCATAGTAGATCTCTAAACCATCTCGGCTGTGCTACCTAACAATACTCAGACAACACTGTGTAGCAACAATTGCATAGTGAACGGCAGGGCAGAGAAGCAAACCCAGGCCGCTGGTGTGAAATGCAAACACCCTACGCATCCCGCCAGTAGGGTTAACCCACTTGGTGGCAATTGCAACGTGGAGGCCAGCATCCCCAAGTCGCCTCTTCACTGTTGACGTTGAGACTGGTGTTTTGTAGGTACTATGAAGCTGCCAGTTGAGGACCTGTGAGGCGTCTGTTTCTCAAACTAGACACTAATGTACTTTGTGCTGTTCTGTGAAGGGAGTAGTACACAGCGTTGTACAAGATCTTCAGTTTCTTGGCAACTTCTCACATGGAATAGCCTTCATTTCTCAGAACAAGAATAGACTGACGAGTTTCATAAGAAATGTCTCTGTTCCTGGCCATTTTGAGAATGTAATCAAACTCACAAATGCTAAAACTCCAGATACTCAACTAGTTTAAAAAGAAGGCCAGTTTTATTGTTTCTTTAATCAGAACAACAGTTTCAGCTGTGCTAACAATTGCAAAAGCGTTTTCTAATGATCAATTAGCCGTTTAAAATTCTAAACTTGGAATGGAACACAGGAGTGATGGATGCTGATAATGGGCCTCTGTACGCCTACCTAGATATTCCATTAAACATAAACATGTGTAGTTTCCAGCTACAAAAGTCATTTACAACATTAACAATGTCCACACTGTATTTCTGATCAATTTGATATGATTTAAAAAGGAACTATTTTATTTTGCTTAAAAAAAAAATGTTTTTAAACAAGGACATTTCTAAGTGACCCCAAACTTTAACGGTAGTGTATGCATGCATGAGTACAGTTGAAGTCAGAAGTTTACATACACCTTAGCCAAATACATTTCAACTCAGTTTCACAATTCCTGACATTTAATCCTAGTAAAAATTCCCTGTCTTAAGTCAGTTAGGATCACCACTTTATTTTAAGAATGTGAAATGTCAGAATAATAGTAGCAAAAATAATTTCAGCTTTTATTTATTTCATCACATTCCCCGTGGGTCAGAAGTTTACATACACTCAATTAGTATTTGCTAGCATTGCCTTTAAATTGTTTAACTTGGGTCAAACGTTTTGGGTAGCCTTCCACAACCTTCCCAGAACCAGTTGGGTGAATTGTGGCCCATTCCTCTTGACAGAGCTGGTGTAAATGAGTCAGGTTGGTAGGCCACCTTGCTCGCACACGCTTTTTCAGTTCTGCCCACACATTTTCTATAGGATTGAGGTCAGGGGCTTTGTGATGGCCACTCCAATACCTTGACTTTGTTGTCCTTAAGCCATTTTGCCACAACTTTGGAAGTATGCTTGGGGTCATTGTCCATTTGGAAGACCCATTTGCGATCAAGCTTCCTGACTGATGTCTTGAGATGTCGCTTCAATATATCCACAATTTTCTTTCCTCATAATGCCATCTATTTTGTGAAGTGCACCAGTCCCTTCTGCAGCAAACCACCCCCACAACATGATGCTGCCACCCACGTTGGGATGGTGTTCTTTGGCTTGCAAGCATCCCCCTTTTAACTCCAAACATAACAATGGTCATTATGGCCAAGCAGGTCTATTTTTGTTTCATCAGACCAGAGGACATTTCTCCAAAAAGTACGATCTTCGTCCCCATGTGCAGTTGCAAACCGTAGTCTGCCTTTTTTAATGGCGGCTTTGAATTAATACTTGCGTACTATTGTTTGTACAGATGAACGTGGTACCTTCAGACGTTTGGAAATTGTTCCCAATGATGAACCAGACTTGTGGAGGTCTACAATTTTTTTTCTGAGGTCTTGGCTGATTTCTTTTCATTTTCTCAAGATGTCAAGCAAAGAGGCACGGAGATTGACGGTAGGCCTTCAAATATATCCACGGGTACACCTCCAATTGACTCAAATTATGTAAATTAGCCTTTCAGAAGCTTCTAAAGCCATGACATAATTTTCTGGAATTTTCCAAGCTGTTTAAAAGCACAGTCAACTTAGTGTATGTAAACTTCTGACCCACTGGAATTGTGATTCAGTGAATTATAAGTGAAATAATCTGTCTGTAAACAATTGTTGGAAAAATTACTTGTGTCATACACAAAGTAGATGTCCTAAACGACTTGTCAAAACTATAGTTTGTTAACAAGAAATTTGTGGAGTGGTTGAAAAGCGAGTTTCAATGACTCCAACCTAAGTGTATGTAATCCTCCGACTTCAACTGCATATATACATATATTTTTAAGACAATCATGGTACCAATATTGCTTGTAATACACCAGTGCTTTCAGAAAGTATTCATACCCCTTCACTTATTCCACCTTTTGTTGTGTTACAGCCTGCATTCCAAATTGATTAAATAAATTTCTCACTAACCTACACACAATACCACATAATGACAAAATGAAAACATGTTTGTAGATTTTTGGGCTAATTAAATACAGAAATATCCAATTTACAAAAGTATTTACATCTGAGTCCATACTTTGTAGAAGCACCTTTGCGGCGATTACAGATTTGAGTCATCTTGGTTGGGTATGTCAAGGACTTTCCAGCATTGCTTTGGCTGTATGCTTGGGGTCATTGTCCTGTTGCAACGTACATTTATCTCAGTCTAAGGTTTTTTGCACTGTGAAGCAGGTTCTAATCAAGGACTTTCCTGTATTTGGCTCCATTCACTGTTCCCTCTATCCTTACCAGTCTCCCAGTCCCTGCTGCCACCACATAAATGCTTGCCTTATGCTTGGAGTCTTTCACATGCCTTTTTGCAAACTCCAGTCATGTGCCTTTATCCTCAGGAGTGGCTTCCGTCTGGTCACCTTCCCAGATTGGTGAAGTGGTGTAGAGACTGAAAGGTTATCCCATCTCACCCAAGGAACTCTGTAGTTCTGTCAGAGTGGTAATTGGGGTTCTTGGTCACCTCCCTGACCAAAGTCCTTCTTGTCCATTGGCTCAGTTTGGTCTGATGGCCATCTGTAGGCAGAGCCTGGGTAGTTGCATATTTTTTCAATTTCCCAATGATTGAAACCACTGTGCTCTGGGAAACTTTCAACACACTAGAAATTGTTTTATACCCTTCCCCAGATAGAATTGTGATGAGGCATACAGTATATCTCGGAGATACACGGACAGTTCCGTTGTGACAACGTGATTGGAGTCTATCTGTGGCCAATTCAATTGGTTGGACATGATTTAGAAAGAAAAACAACTGTCTATGTAAGTTGACAGTGGATGTCAGAGCAGAAACTAAACGTGTGTGTGTGTGTGTGTGTGTGTGTGAGAGAGACACACAGACAAAAGTTTTAGAACACCTACTCATTCAAGGGTTTTTCTTAATTTTTTTTACTATTTTCTACATTGTAGAATAATAGTGAAGACATCAGCACTATGAAATAACAAAGAATAATGTAGTAACCCAAAAAAAGTGTTAAACAAATCAAAATATATTTTATATTTGAGATTCTTCAAAGTAGCCACCTTTTACCTTGATGACAGCTTTGCACTCTTAGCATTCTCTCAACTAGCTTAATCTGGAATGCTTATACAAAAGCCTTGAAGGAGTTCCCACATATGCGGAGCACCTGTTGGCTGCTTTTCCTTCACTCTGTGGTCCAATTCATCCCAAACCATCTCAATCGGGTTGAGGTCAGGTGATTGTAAAGGCCAGGTCATCTGATGCACCACTCCCTCACTCTCCTTCTTGATTAAATAGCCCTTACACAGCCTGGCTGTTTGTTGGATCATTGTCCTGTTGAAAAACAAATGATAGTGGGACTAATCCCAAACCAGATGGGATGCTGTTAAGTGACAGTTTCACCAGCAAAGCACCACACACCATCTCCTCCAGGCTTCATGGTGGGAACCACACATGCAGAGATTATCCGTTCACCTACTCTGCGTCACAAAGACACAGCGGTTGGAATCATTAATCTCAAATTTGGACTCATCAGATCAAAGGACAGATTTCCACCGGTCTAATGTCCATTGCTCGTGTTTCTTGGCCCAAGCAAGTCTCTTATTCTTATTGGTGTCCTTTAGTAGTGGTTTCTCTGTGGCAATTCAACCATGAAGGCCTGATTCACACAGTCTCCTCTGAACAGTTGATGTTAAGATGGGTCTGTTACTTGAACTCTGTGAAGCATTTCTTTGGGCTGCAATTTCTGAGGCTGGTAACTCTAATGAATTTATCCTCTGCAGCAAAGTTAACTCTGGGTCTTCCTTTCCTGTGGCGGTCCTCATGAGAGCCAGTTTCATCATAGCGCTTGATGGTTTTTGTAATTGCACTTGAAGAAACTTTCAAGATTCTTGAAATGTTCCATATTGACTGACCTTCATGTCTTAAAGTAATGATGGACTGTCGTTTCTCTTTGCTTATTTGAGCTGTTCTTGCCATAATATGGACTTGGTCTTTTATCAAATAGGGCTATCTTCTGTATACCACCCCTACCTTGTCACAACACAACTGATTGGCTCAAATGCATTAGGAAGGAAATACATTCCACAAATTAACTTAACAAGGCACACCTGTTAATTGAAAGGCATTCCAGGTGACTAACTCATTGTTAAGATAATGGGCATAATGCCAACCCAGAGATGGCGCTAGTGGGGTACCTATCTATGATATATAAACAAGTGCATTATTAGTGTCTGATTAGGATGTCGTGACCTGTAACATGTAATACCTGAGTAAAGGATTATGTTTGAATTTTACCAAACTCTCCGACCTGAGTATTCACATAATAACATTGTCTCAGAAGTGCTCCACCTGGTGGTGGATGAGTCTGTTAGACCAGTTCAACAGCTTCCCCACCAAATTCCCATTCCACTGAAGGAAAAGATAAAGGCTGTTGATTCAAAGGATGAACAGGGTGTCATTACGAAGGTCACCAAACCTACTAAGTCAATAAGCAACATGGTTGTGGTGGAAAAGCCTGGCAAAATAAGAGTCTGCCTCGATCCAAGTGCCCCAAACAAAGCCTTATGTAGGACACCGTACTAAATGCCTACCATTGAATAGATATTGCCAAGCCTGGCATAAGCGCAAATCTTTTCAGTTATAGATGCAAAAAAATGGTTACTAGCAGGTACGTTTGGAGGAAGAGAGTAGTTACCTCACCACATTTTGGACCCACAGTGGTAGATACCAGTGGACCAGGTTAGAGCCTTTGAGTGAAACCAGCTGCAGAGAAATATCACCAAAGGCAGCATGATGCACTTCAGGGACTGCCAGGAATAGGTGTCATAGCTGATGACATTCTGGTATACAGCTGTTGTGCTACAATGGAAGACGCAGTGCAGGACTCCCAGAGGGCTATGGCAGCAGTCCTGTACAGCGCTTAATGTCTAGACGCACTCGCTCTCTGTTGCCAACAGCTCCCCAAGCTCCTCGCACCAAAGGTCATTAGGGATGTTCAGGCACACAAACTTGCACGTCAGAACTCCTCAAAACATTACTATGACTAGCATGCAAAAAATCTGCCTGTAATAAAACAAGGTCAAGCTGTCATAGTGCTCCTGTCCCCTCACACCAGGGATGCCATACGGGGTCTTGGCACATGCATAGGGCACATCAGCGCAAGGTCATATGAAGTGGAAGGGCCGAAAGTATGGAATGAACCGGAAGGACATACGCCCAGTTCAGGAGCGCATAGGGCACAGGAGAGCACAGAAGACTGAATATCCTCTGGATGGTGTGGGCAGGACACAATGGGGAGACGGGGAAGACCCCACCAGGGCAGTTCTCTACCGACCATACCTACAATATTTCAGGAGGCTGAGGAAGGAGAGGCCCTGAGATTCCCAGGGGTGCCCAACATCTCAGAGGTGCCAGGAGAGGACCTGAGGATGCCAGAGGTGCCCAACATCCCAGAAGTGCCAGGAGAGGACCTGAGGATGCCAGAGGTGCCCAACATCCCAGAAGTGCCAGGAGAGGACCTGAGGATGCCAGAGGTGCCCAACATCCCAGAAGTGCCAGGAGAGGACCTGAGGATGCCAGAGGTGTCCAACATCCCAGAGGTGCCAGGAGAGGACCTGAGGATGCCAGAGGTGCCCAACATGCTACCAGTGTGACACACTATGTTCCTTAAGAGATGGACAATGATTTTGTTGATAATGTAAATAGGTATTTTCACTGTGGTATTAAAATGGTAGGACGTGCTTGAGCTAATTCTATATGAAAAGGAAGATGTTAAGATAATGGGCATAATGCCAACCAAGAGATGGCGCTAGTGGGGCACCTATCTAGGATATATAAAGAGGTGCATTATGAGTGTCTGATTAGTGTCTGATGTCGTGACCTGTAACACGTAATACCTGAGGTGTATCTCACTGATCATCCCTAAAGCCAACACCTCATTTGGCCGCCTTTCGTTCCAGTTCTCTGCTGCCTGTGACTGGAACGAATTGCAAAAATCGTTGAAGTTGGAGACTTTTATCTCCCTCACCAACTTCAAACATCTGCTATCTGAGCAGCTAACCGATCGCTGCAGCTGTACATAGTCTATCGGTAAATAGCCCACCCAATTTACCTACCTCATCCTCATACTGTTTATATTTATTTACTTTTCTGCTCTTTTGCATACCAATACAACCTATACATGACCATCTGATCATTTATCACTCGTGTTAATCTGCAAAATTGTGGGCCTCCCGGGTGGCGCAGTGGTTAAGGGCGCTGTACTGCAGGGTTCGCGCCCAGGCTCTGTCGTAACCGGCCGCGACCGGGAGGTCCGTGGGGCGACGCACAATTGGCCTAGCGTCGTCCGGGTTAGGAAGGGATTGGTCGGTAGGGATATCCATGTCTCATCGCGCACCAGCAACTCCTGTGGCGGGCCGGGCGCAGTGCGCGCTAGCCAAGGTTGCCAGGTGCACGGTGTAACCTCCGACACATTGGTACGGCTGGCTTCCGGGTTGGATGCGCGCTGTGTTAAGAAGCAGTACGGCTGGTTGGGTTGTGTATCGGAGGACGCATGACATTCAGCCTTCGTCTCTCCCGAGCCCGTACGGGAGTTGTAGCAATGAGACAAGATAGTAGCTACTACAACAATTGGATACCACGAAATTGGGGAGAAAAAGGGGTAAAATTCACACAAATTTTTTAAAAAATAAATAAATCTGCAAATTGTAATTAATCGCCTACCTCCTCATGCCTTTTGCACACAATGTATATAGAATCTCTTTTTTTCTACTGTGTTATTGACTTGTTAATTGTTTACTCCATGTGTAACTCTGTGTTGTCTGTTCACACTGCTATGCTTTATCTTGGCCAGGTCGCAGTTGCAAATGAGAACTTGTGGACACCATCGGAATTACAACCACAGTGATGGCTCGAACTCGAATTTCAAAGACTGTAGAAAAATAACTTTTTTTCCCATTGTATTTTCTTCTACCAGATCTATTGTATCATATTCTCCTACATTCAATTCACATTTCCACAAACGTCAAAGTGTTTCCTTTCAAATGGTACCAATAATATGCATATCCTTGCTTCAGGGCCTGAGCTACAGGCAGCTAGATTTGGTATGTAATTTTAGGCGAAAATTTAAGAAAGGGGGCTATCCCCCGTTACACATGAAACGTAAATGTTGATTCAACTGTCACTGTGTGCTCCTTCTATGGTACTAGGAACATAACCACCATTAGCTAAATACGTTACATACTCACCCCTTTGTGGTTTTTCTTCCGTCCTCCCTCCTGCCAGACGGAGAGGCCTGTTTAGAGCGGTTTTCTCCACCACTCTCACTTCCGATTCGACCACGTACGTTAGCAGTGCTATTTTCTCTATCGAGGTTTTACTCAACACCTCCATGAATGATGCAAACTTTCTCTGAAAGAAGAAGAGTAAATTGAACTTAGTGATACCGTTACTGAAAATTCAAAACACACTCACTGCCTCATCGTTACTGCCTGAAGCTTTTAATAAATGAGTTAATTGACGAACTCACCGTGTTGGTTTTATTCACGCGTGTCATTTCTCTCTTTAGCAAACTATTCTCTTCATTTTCCATAACAGCAACAAAGCACTCGTCTAAGAGTCTCGACACCTCCCTTACTGCCGATTCAACGAATATATCCATAATAGTACATAATTGTGTCTGAAAAACCTCGTTGCTCGACATGGTTGTTAGCGCCGCTCTGAAGCCAAGCCAGCAATAATATTTTACTACTTCCGGGTCACGGATTTTTTTTTTTTCTTCTTCTATGGAATTATGGCGGTCCGCAACAACGTTAGAGGTGCAAGCCGCCAGCTACTGGATGGGGTGAAAACGGATCAACCTTAACAACATATTAGGGAGAAGTGAAGAATAAAATATACGTTAAAAAAAGAAAAAAATAATATATATATATATATATATATATATATACACTTATAATATTCCAAACAAACAAAAACCAAAAACTTCTTCAGTCAGATTAATATGTTTAGGCTGTGAAAACATCAGTAAGGTTTTTAATCAAGTCAACACTCACCAGGCTGCAGTGCCAGAGGTATTCAAGGGCCTGTTCTCAGAGCATGCGCAGAACAGCTGGCAGGCATATGCATTGTCATTTTCAACCTCTCCCTGACCCAGTCTGTAATCCCCACATGTCTCAAGATGACCACCATCCTTCCTGTTTCCAAGAACTCTAAGGCTACCTGCCGCAATGACTACCGCCCTGTAGCACTCACGTCTGTAATCATGAAGTGCTTTGAAAGGCTGGTTATGGCACACATCAATTCCATCCTCCTAGACCCACTCCAATTTGCATACCACCCCAACAGATCCATAGACAACGCAATCTCAATTCCACTCCACACTGGCCACACCCACCTAGATAAGAGGAATAGCTATGTAAGAATGCTGTTCATTGACTACAGCTCAGCGTTCAACACCATAGCCCCCGCCAGACTCGTCACCAAGCTTTGGACCCTGGTACTCAATACCTCCCTCTGCAACTGCATCCTGGACTTCCTGATGGGCCGCCCCCAGGTGGTGAGGGTAGATAGCAACACATCTGCCACGCATGATCAACTTGGGTTTAACTTGGGTCGTTTTGGGTAGCCTTCCACAACCTTCCCAGAACCAGTTGGGTGAATTGTGGCCCATTCCTCCTGACAGAGCTGGTGTAACTGAGTCAGGTTTGTAGGCCTCCTTGCTCGCATACCCTTTTTCAGTTCTGCCCACATATTTTCTATAAGATTGAGGTCAGGGGCTTTGTGATGGCCACTCCAATTCCTTGACTTTGTTGTCCTTAAGCCATTTTGCCACAACTTTGGAAGTATGCTTGGGGTCATTGTCCATTTGGAATACCCATTTGCGACCAAGCTTTAACTTCCTGACTGATGTCTTGAGATGTTGCTTCAATATATCCACATAATTTTCCTCCCTCTAGATGTCATCTATTTTGTGAAGTGCACCAGTTTCTGACTGTCATCAGACCAGAGGACATTTCTCCAAAAAGTACGATCCTTGTCCCCATCTTTTTTTATTGCGGTTTTGGAGCAGTGGCTTCTTCCTTGCTTTAACCCAAGTTAAACCATTTAAAGGCAATGCTAGCAAATACTAATTGAGTGTATGTAAACTTCTGACCCACGGGGAATGTGATGAAAGAAATAAAAGCTGAAATAAATCATTCTCTCTACTATTATTCTGACATTTCATATTCTTAAAATAAAGTGGTGATCCTAACTGACCTAAGACAGGGAATTTTTACTAGGATTAAATGTCAGGAATTGTGAAAAACTGAGTTTAAATGTATTTGGCTAAGGTGTGTGTAAACGTCCAACTTCAAGTGTATATAGTTAACTATGAGCAATTAAAATATACAGTGCCTTCAGAAAGTATTCATACCCCTTGATTTATTCCACATTTAGTTATGTTACAGCCTGAACATGAAAACATGTTTTTGAATTTTTTGCACATTTATTGACAATGAAATACAAAAATATATAATTACATATAGTATTCAGTCCCCGTGTGTCACGCCCTGACCTTAGTTATCTATGTTCTATGTATTATTTGGTCAGGGTGTGACGAGGGTGGGTATGTGTGTTTTTACCCTGTAAAATAAAGTCTATGAAAATATGTCAATTATTATTTGAATATGTTGGTAACTCATTGTATAAGTGTCACACCCAGATCTGTTTCACCTGTCTTTGTACTTGTCTCCACCCCCTTCCAGGTGTCGCCCTTCTTCCCCAGTGTACTTATACCTGTGTTCTCTGTTTGTTGCCAGTTCATTTTGTTTCGTCAAGCCTACCAGTGGTTTTTCCCGTGCTCCTGTCTGTCTCTAGTTCCTGTTTTCTAGCTTTCCCGGTTTTTGACCATTTTACCTGCCTTGACCCTGTGCCTGACTGTCGTTCTGTACCTTGTTATACCACCCTGGTTTACTGACCTCTGCCTGCCTGCCCTTCTGTACCTTTCGGACTCTGCTCTGGACTACTGACCTCTGCCTGCCCTTGACCTGTCGTTTGTCTGCCCCCGTTTTTGTAATAAACTTTTGTTACTTCGAAACTGTTTGCATCTGGGTCTTCTCCTGAGCCTTGACAAAAAGTGATAATGCCCTCGAAGCTGATGTTTGGAGGATATATTGGCACAGTTTGCTAGACTTCGTCTCGGGCCTAACAACACCCATGCCAATGTCCTCCAAACACCAGCTTTTTGGACATCATCACTTAATTATAATCTTATTTCAAGATTAAAGATGTAATCTGTAAAGAAAACAACTAAGTAAATAACATATGTAAATAACTCAGATCAAAACTATTTGGAATGTCCAGCTGAGCACTCAAATACGTTTTTACATTTCAAAATCTCAGCGAGTTGCATTTAGGAGGGAGACAAAAGGCTTAGATATGGGATTATAATGATGACAGAACTATGCGAGTTTGTATTTTGAATTTCGTGGTCGCACATTCAGATTCGTGGTTGCAAGTACGATTTGCAAATGTGTAATGCAATTTCACAAGCTTGTATCATGATGTGTGAAAGATTTAACTATGGTCACAAACTTGTAACTTGACATTTGAATAAATTCAATAAGATTTGCAAACAGCTCAGACACAAGAGGTATGTGGCAGGGTCTACAGTCAATCACGGACTACAAAAAGAAAACCAGCCCCATCACGGACCAGGACGTCTTGCTCCCAGACAGACTAAACAACATCTTTGCTCGCTTTGAAGACAATACAGTGCCACTGACATGGCCCGCAACCAAAACCTGCAAACTCTCCTTCACTGCAGCCGTCGTGAGTAAAACATTTAAACGTGTTAACCCTCGCAAGGCTGCAGGCCCAGACGGCATCCCCAGCCGCGTCCTCAGAGCATGCGCAGACCAGCTGGCTGGTGTGTTTACAGACATATTCAATCAATCCTTATCCCAGTCTGCTGTTCCCACATGCTTCAAGAGGGCCACCATTGTTCCTGTTCCCAAGAAAGCTAAGGTAACTTAGCTAAACGACTACCGCCCCGTAGCACTCACTTCCGTCATCATGAAGTGCTTTGAGATACTAGTCAAGGACCCTGGGTCTTGACCCCGACCCTGTGCAACTGGGTACTGGACTTCCTGACGGGCTGCCCCCAGGTGGTGAGGGTAGGTAACAACATCTAGGGTAGTAGTTTTAAGTTCATCGGCGTACACATCACGGACAACCTGAATTGGTCCACCCACACAGACAGCATGGTGAAGAAGGCACAGCAGCACCTCTTCAACCTCAGGAGGCTGAATAAATTTGGCTTGTCACCAAAAGCACTCACAAACTTTTAAAGATGCACAATCGAGAGCATCCTGTTGGGCTGTATCACCACCTGGTACGGCAACTGCTCCGCCCACAACCGTAAAGCTCTCCAGAGGGTAGTGAGGTTTGCACAACGCATCACCGGGGGCAAACTATCCGCCCTCCAGGACACCTACACCACCCGATGTCACAGGAAGGCCATAAAGATCATCAAGGACAACAACCAACCGAGCCACTGCCTGTTCACCCCGCTATCATCCAGAAGGCGAGGTCAGTACAGGTGCATCAAAGCAGGGGCCGAGAGACTGAAAAACAGCTACTATCTCAAGGCCATCAGACTGTTAAACAGCCACCACTAACATTGAGTGGCTGCTGCCAACATACTGACTCAAGTCCAGCCACTTTAATAATGGAAAATTGATGTAAAAATGTATCACTAGGCACTTTACACAATGCTACTTAATATAATGTTTACATACCATACATTACTCATCTCATATGTATATACTGTACTCGATACCATCTACTGCATCTTGCCTATGCCGTTCTGTACCATCACTCATTCATATATTTTTATGTACATATTCTTCATCCCTTTACACTTGTGTGTGTATAAGGTAGTTGTTGTGGAATTGTTAGGTTATTACAGCATTGTCGGGACTAGAAGCACAAGCATTTCGCTACACTCGCATTAACATCTGCTAACCATGTGTATGTGACAAATACATTTGATTTGGTTCAAGTTGTATCTTCATGTCTCTAACTTGGCTCTCACTCCCTCTGACCCCTAAGCCCTCCCCTGACCTCCCATTGGCCCAGGGCCTCCTGGAAAACCCTCTAATTAAAGTATCTCTGAAAGGGAGTTACTCCAGGAGTAGACAGGTTTATGGTGCATAGCGCTTATCCACTCATAAGATTGGAGTATTAGCTATACATGTATTTAAAAAAAAAAATATGCATGACTTAATGACATGGAGTGCTCAATGTTTCTGCTGGTAGCAGGCCTCTGGAGGCAGGGAAATGTCCTGCCTTGGAGTATTGTTGTATTCATCTTGACCAAGCACCTGGAAATCACATGACAAACCTGCATAGATTAACAAATGGAAATGGTAACAGTATTTATTCAATTGAAGTCATGACAACCATATGTTCTTTACAAAGGAGTGTACAGATTTTTTTTCCAGAACTTCACTAACACCAAATGTAACTAACTGTGGTCTAAATTGAACAAAAACTTGCACAGTTTAATCCCCTGGGACAGAAGTCATGTATGTATTATTGAATGAGCTACAATTCTGCATGATATAGATCCAAACGTGTTATTCTCTTTCTACCTAACCTTGTCAATCAACTCCAAGAAAAATATGATTTTCCTGGTGGCTGGGAGGTTCCCAAATTCTTTAGATCTGAAAGGGGGGAGAAATGAGCCTCCATGCTCAAATTTCAGTGCTGCTTCATGTTGCTGAGAACCACAACTACCTTAAATGTGCCGTTTTACATATTTATAAGTTTGATCAAGTTGTCAGCAGTTTATTTTTAGCTAGCTAGTCTATTTGCAATGAAATTGAGGGGAATTTTTCTTGATAACTTTTTCAGTCACAAATTAAATCAGTAAACAGGCAGTAGAATGAAGTACTTTGACAAAAAAAAGTGTTCAATAGTCAGTAACAAGTCTTTAAAGTATAGCTATAGTTTTTGTTATCTACTCAGTGCAGTGATGATGGTGGGAGTAAACGCACTACCTTTCTACCAGCAGTTTCAATTTAGCTAGCTATATCTATTTATTTTAATTTTATTTATTTCACCAGGTAGGCTAGTTGAGAACAAGTTCTCATTTGCAACTGCGACCTGGCCAAGATAAAGCATAGCAGTGTGAACAGAGAACACAGAGTTACACATGGAGTAAACAATTAACAAGTCAATAACACAGTAGAAAAAAAGAGTCTATATACATTGTGTGCAAAAGGTTTAGCAAAATGTTAAAAGATATGCGAAGAAAAATGTGTAAAAAAAACTATATATACAAGGGACACGACAAGACGTCTGACTGCTACACCATCTTGGATTCAATAGCTAGCTAACGTTAATGCCATTTGTATAAACTATCAATCAGATAGATGGTTATTAACTAGCCAATATATTGATTTTCCCCTCATATCTAAAGCTGCCTGAGAAAGCTAGCCAGTTGATGGTAAAGTCAGGTTGAACGTCAGAGGCCAGATAGCTAACGCAACACCGGCTGTAAATGCAACGACTGGCCTGGAGTTTGTCTGAAATGTACCATTATATTCAGTGGTGAAAAAAGTACCCAATTGACATACTTGAGTAAAAGTAAAGATACCTTAATAGAAATTGACTCAACTAAAAGTGAAAGTCGTCCTGTAAAATACTATTTTGAGTAAAAGTATGTGGTTTTAAATATACTTAACTATCAAAAGTTAAAGTATAAATAATTTCAAAGTCAAATATTAAGCAAACCAGACGGCACAATTTTCTTGTTTTTTTTATTTATTTACGGATATCCAGGGGCACGCTCCAACACTCAGACATAATTTACAAACTAATCATGTGTTTAGCGAGTCTGCCAAATCAGAGGCAGTAGGGATGACCAGGTATGCTCTCTTGATAAGTGTGAATTAGACTCTTTCTTGTCCTACTAAGCATTTAAAATGTAACGAGTACTTTTGGGTGTCAGGGAAAATGTATGGAGTAAAAAGTATATAATTTTGTTTAGGAATGTAGTGAAATAAAAGTTATCAAAAATATAAAATAGTAAAGTACAGATATCCTAAAAAAACTACTTAAGTAGTACTTCCAAGTATTTTTATTTAAGTACTTTACACCACTGATTATATTTCACATGATAAGCAAACTACGTTCATGCCTTTTCACCCAATAAATCGACGTACACAGATATACACAGACATTAACGTTACCTTTAAGTAGATTGTTTTAGTTACCTCATCCTCGCTTGCTCACGTGGGTAGCTACTGCTTGATATTTGATTGATGGAACAATCCAGCCAATGGTTAGGAAACTGTGGTTTTGGCAGAGGGAACCGATTAGTCAGGAGTAAAAGGTCCTGCCCCCAGAGCGAAATCATGGTTTTACTTACAAATCTCTTCCTACAAATTTACAAAACGTTCTACATGATAACAGTGACAGAACTCCGAGCGCACGCAGATTCAAAATATTCAAGTGTATTTTTGATTCACAGCATAATATTCATAGTCGTAAACGGATTTGCAATAATTCTGAAAATAAATTACGCTTGCAGATCTTGAATGTGTTCAAATGTCAAGTAACAAGTTTGCGTGACACATCATGATACAAGTTTACGAAATTAAATTACACATTTGCGAAATTCCAAATACAAACTCACGTAGTTCTGTCATTATACCCCATACTTAAATCCCTAGAGAGCAAGTGACCCGCAGGATTAACACACATGCAGGCCAGCTGGACCTCAGACTGGGCCATACAATTAAACAGATACACACACATGCAGAGTTGGAGGTGGGGACCTTTCTCTCGGACTCCATTTACATAACAGTTTCACAGGGAGGGCTCATTACAGAGATAGTTGTCACGTGACTGTGTGTAGCGAGTGAATGTGCGACGCATATCAATACCAAGTATGTATTACTGCTAGACATTCATGTCATTTACAATGTCAATGAAATAAACATTTATATCAATGTTTTCTATAAAAATCACAGACAAATAATGTAATTCACATGGACAAGTGTATTGGTCAAATGAAAAGACAACATTAACGATCACCCACAAAACAACATATGAGGTCATATATTCTAATTATGGTTAGGCTAAACATTGAAATATCCAATAGAAGCAATGTTTAAAGTTAGAGCAAAAGTTAATTTTGATAGTAGTGGGTGGTGCAACTTTGGCATCTTTTCTGCACAGACATGACATAAGAATACAACAGTGATCTGCTGCCATCTACAGGACCCAATGCAAACTGCAATAACATCAGAGGCCATGTCCATGTGGCAAAGGCTTCTAAATTGCCCCGATGGGTTAGATTTCATTGCATTATGCCATAATACACTATACATTCTATTGTCCTTCTTTAATTTTCTTATTCTCTCTTCCCTTCCTTCTACTGCATCTGTTCTGCCATGGCAGAGTCCTTCACTCCAGCAGCAACCACGGCAAAGAAGAAAGAGGGAAAGAAGGAGCGGAGGTAGAGAGCGACCCAGGGGATGGGGTGGGCCAGCAAAACCTCTTTCTTCTTCCTGCTCACCGTTCGCATTATCTCATTGGCCAGATCGGCCGGGCGCACGCCAACTGAGGAGAGAAGGAGCAAGACACGAGTTAGCGTAACATAACAGGGTTTGATCAAAAAGGAACGTGTTCAAAATATTAAAACATAACGACAACAACTGAAGACCTCAACTGAAGACCTCAGCGGGTCTCATAATAATGAATATGCATTTTTTGTTACTCACTCAATATATGCTATATTGCCTAATGATTTAGTCTGAAAATCATTATAGACTCAAGTCTATGAATGTGTATATGTGTAAGTCTGTACTCATATACTGCCCGCCCTCATTCTGCTTGGAAGTCATTAGGTGTACATGTATATGTTTGCAGACACTAGACAGAGAGAGCTGTATGTACTCACATGTAGACAGGCCCTGAGGTTTAGCCGGAGGGGTGGAGGGTAAAGCTGCGTTGATGAAGGTGTGGCTGATAGTGCTTACTATTATCCCATACTCCTCCACCTCCGCTCGCAGGGAGTCAAAGAACGCTTGCACCGCATGCTTTGAGGCCGAGTCTGAAATAACACATGCACACACACACACACATAAACAGGACGCGACTCACCCATTGCTGAGGCTCATTCCATACGTTGCAGAAGAGATACTGTGCCTAATCATTATCTTGAACTGTACTGTTCAGGAATCCTGTGCATCAGACTATGAGAACTACAAATCCTTCTTTGAAAGTGCAACACGTTTTTTATCTCATACGAGGTGTTTGAAATGCAACAGGGGAATATGTAATGCATCCATACAGGAGGTTCTGAAGGGGATAGCCAGTCTGCCCTGGATGCTGTTGACCAATAGAATGTGACCAGACCTCCTAGACATCATAGCTGGAAGGACACCTGCAACATCAATCAATCAATAACTGAATCAATCACTTGCAACACAACATGTTTTTTCCTCCTGTGAAAAGTCCTTCATACCTTTGGCCAAGGTGCTGGGTCCAAAGTAGTTGATGTCCATGATGTTCCTGTCCAGCTCCAGTGAGACAGTATGTACGGGGGCCTTCAGCTTCATGCTGCTGTTACACACCAGGATGTCCACACAGCCGTAGCACTCCACCACCTCATTCACCACCTCAGGCATACTGTCCATGTCACTGAAGTCCAGCAGCACCAGCTTGGGAGGGAACGTCTGAGCAGAGGAGAGAGGGATGCAAAAGAAAAGGACATATGAATGAGAGAAGGAAGGACAGGGATTTTATACTGTTACGCAGACTTTTACAGTAAGCAATACAATAGCAACATGGGTGTGAGGGTCTGAAGACAGCCAGCACTAAAGTATGTGGTTGTGCTTGAAAGAAAGGATGATTTAACCTCTAACTCAAACTTCAAATTCCTCTTACGCATTTACATTTTTCACTAACACTCCAAATAGCGTATGTCTTTGCTCATCATCATATCGCCCTTTTCTAGTGTTCATGTTGGTGACATCTGTTATTTTTTCCATGAACACACCACTTCTCTGCCCTGTGCAGGAGAGATACCCAGAGGACAGTGCACTGTCAGAGGGGATATCCTGCCATTGTCTGCCACCAGAAGAGGAACCAGGAGCGGTGACTGCCGAGACAACTGGCGAGCACAAAACTATGATAATAACTAACTGGAACTTTCCTTTTGCTCAAGGGCGCCTATTAGTGTTACTCACCACTCTGGGGTCAGCCCCGCTGGTCAATGTGTCGTACAGAGACTCCATCTTGTCCCAGCTGGCCCCACACAGAATCAGCCTGGCACCACCCTTATGGAAGTGATGAGCACACTCTGGAGAGGGAGAGAGGAGCGGGTGAGAAAGATAGAGAGAGGGATGGATTTAGTCAACGGTGGCATTTACCCAGTCCTCTGTTTCAGAATTGAACAACATTACATTGTTGGCTATACGGTCAGAACATTAGACATTCTTCGCAGGCTATGTTTGAATCCCCATTTGAATTGAGATTGAATTACAAATAAGAATATAAAATCCTCACCACTTCCCACTCCGGACACAGCATCAGTGATGACCACCACTTTGTTCTTGACCATGGACTTGGACATGTACTGGATGATCTCGTTGTAGATGTAGTAGATCCCAGCAGCCACCACGATCAGCATGGGCAGCACCATCACAGTGGGGAGCGCCATCTTCTGCAGGAGAGAGAGAGGAGGCCATCAGTAAATTGTGTATTTCAGTCTGTGGTTTGTGATGTACGGTATTTTAAGTTCCAATCCTGTGTCTGTATCATTGACAAACAGAAATCATATCTCAACGTAATGTTATCAAATAACAAAATATTTCAACTGGAGTAAACGCAGTGTAACAAGATTTATACATTTGAGGAATGAACCTGGGACTATGGAAGAATGCTGCTGTTGCCCAGATCAGCTGTCTACCACGGGACAACATTAAACACCTCTTCCTATAAAAACGTAAAGATGTGAATGAGGATGACAGAGAAATGTGAGGGTCACGTTTCAGCACGTAGAGGCAGTCTTATGGGTTTGACGCTGAACCCTTCCCGAGGACAGCTGTGCCCACTTCCAAGCCTAGGCTCTTGGTATAGATCTACAAGGATTGGATCGGTGCGAGCACATGGCGAAGACACCACTTAACCCCCTAGAGAGCAAACACTTCTACTTTACTCCTCACACTGACAATATGACTAAAGTATAGCCACACCAGTAGCCATAATCATGTCAAGTAGCTGTAGACAAAAGACAATACACAGAACATTTCCCCCCTCTGATCCATGTATATCCATCTATCCCCTGTGCATGTGAGCATTCAGGGTTTCGCAGGGTGAGTCTGGTAGCACTGCTGACAAGTGTGGCCATATAAAGAGTGTCTGAGGAAGACAGCTAAATATAGTCTGGGCCAGACCAACCTGCCTGTCACCACTAAATGCCTTGCACTGTGTCACCTCCAGGATAGTCACTGGATACGCCAGCAAATGTGGACACAAACATAGCCTACTGTAGGCTATGACCTTACCCGCCTTATACAGTAAGAAATATAACTTATCGTAACACCAATTCTCATAGGCAAAAGGGATATTTGTGCTCTGTATGCAGGCACCACAGGCACACAACAGCACAGAAAAGGCATTGGTAGGTTGACAAGACCTAGGGATCTGTCTGGGTTATCACCTGGTTAACAAATAGACGGCTACAGCACACACAAACAAATACACACACACTTAATCTGGGTTATTCTCGGATCACTTACAGCGTGCGTAAGGAGCTAATCTTCTGTTGTTCTCCAGGTTCAGTTAGATAACCGAGAAGTATCCCTTCTCTCGCCCTCTCTATGCCTCTATCCCGCCGTCCATTCACACAACTCCCCCTCTGTGTTTCTGCCGGACCCACTGCTTAGGTGTGGGAGCGGGTTGCTTATAATAGCATGTGGCGGAATCAACCATTAATACTCCTATGTGGTGCCCATAGGATCTTAGACATGCCACCATGTTGCCAAAACGAATGGGGACAATTGGTGTGTGTCCCCCAATATACTTAAAATAGGACCCTAGTGAACTGGCTGTGGCAAAGCTAGAGATTAATATAAAAAACAGAAGAGGAATTTGACCAACCAGTAGCAATATGTAGTCATTCAGCAGGTTAGGAATAGATTACATAAAGGTTACAAGTTAATCCCGCTTACAATTAAGGTTTGTATCTTAAAATGGTTAAATATTTGTAAGTGTATTATCTCTGTCTAACAGAGTTAACACAACAAAATAATGAGCCATGTTTTCAGAATATAACATTTTAAAATGTTAGACACATTTCATGGGAACGTTGCAAGAACATTTGTTGTCAGGACATCACCTGATGGTCCCAAAGAAACGTTCTCCAAAAAAGATTCTAAAATGGAGTAAATAGTCCCCCCCCTCATCAATCTACACACAATACCTCATAATTCCAAAGTAAACAGTTTTTTTTAAATGTTAGCAATAAAAATATAAAATAGATGGAAATATTACATTTACATAAGTATTCAGGCCCTTTACTTAGTACTTTGTTGAAGCTCCTTTGGCAGCGATTACAGCCTCGAGTCTTCTTGGGTATGGCGCTACAAGCTTGGCACACCTGTATTTGGGGAGTTTCTTCCATTCTTCTCTGTAGATCCTCTCAAGCTCTGTCAGGTTGGACTGAGAGTGTCACTGTACAGCTATTTTCAGGCAAACTCCAAGTGGGCTGTCATGTGCATTTTTACTGAGGAGTGACTTCCATCTGGCGACTCTACCATAAAGGCCTGATTGGTGAAGTGCTGCAGAGATGGTTTTCCTTCTGGAAGGTTCTCCCATCTCCACAGAGGAACTCTGGAACTCAGTCGGAGGGTCACCTCCCCGACCAAGGTCCTTCACCCCCGATTGTGTGTAGATTGATGAGGAAACGTTTTTTTAAAAATCCATTTTAGAATAAAGTTGTAATGTAGCAAAATGTGGAAAAAGTCAAGAGGTCTGAATGCTTTCCGAATGCACTGTAAATGATTACATTGTGCATGTTAATTTATACAGTAATTATTAACATGTCCTCACCTGGGATTTGAACTCTGAACCCCAGTTCACGACATTCAGATTTTCCTGCTACGCCACCATGTCTGTTAACAGTTCATTTGACCATTCTGTCATCATTGATTTGATTTACTTATTAATATATTACTTATGGAGTAATATAATGAGTTACTATTTTTAAATATTTAAATATTATTCATTTCTTTTTCAAATAAACCGTATAGTACTTTCAGAAGCATATCTCTACCGCCTTGATATATAAAAATAAAGCCTTGTCTCATGCTAATGGTTTTCATGCTTTAGGCTAACCCTTTTCCCAATAGGCTATCCTAAAGCCTATGGCAGTTGTGTTACCCCCGATTTGAACCTTTTCCTTGTGGAAATGGTCCCATTATTTTGAGTTAATCGAGGAGAAAGAATTGTAGTCAAATACAAACTCTGAAAAAGCATCTGGAGGTTGTGCACAAAGGCACAAAGCTCTTTGCCAAAGTTACAGAAATGCGTAAAAGAGAAGAAATCTATACATATTGTGATAATAAACAATATTTCCAAGTGTTCTAATGAAATGTCCAGATAAACAATCAAAATGTTGGATAAATGCAATCAAAACGGCAATGACAACCTATTTATAGCTTAGAATGTAAGAGTAGGGTGACACCCCTAGCGGGTCTCAAACCCAGGCCACTAGCACCAATGATGAACACCCTAACCACTGAACCAATAAGGGCTATCTCTAAGGCATGTGTTTATTGGGCCAGTATAGTTAGGCCCTGTCCAGAAGCATAAACCCTCCTCCCTCGGCACTTGTGTGGATCTGAAACAATTTGATCGGTGTAAGAAATAGGGTGAGTGCACTTTGAAGTTAATCTCATCTCTGTTGAAAGTACACTTAAGAAAATATCTTATTGATCATAGTGATTCAGGAATATCATTAGACAGCTGTACAGAAAGCCCTTAAATTGCTGAAACAAATAAATAAAATCAATGATGAGAATAGTCCGATTAACTCATACGTGACACGGACATGGTGGCGTAACAGTAAGATTGAAGTACAGTGAATCAAGAGGTTGTGAGCTCAATTCCCAGTTTACTGTATACATGCACAATGTAATCATACACTAAATGACCAAAAGTATGTGGACACTTGCTCATTGAACATCTCATTCCAAAATCATGGCCATTAATATGGAGTTGGTCCCGCCTTTGCTGCTATAACAGCCTCCACTCTTCTGGGAAGGCTTTCAACTAGATGTTGGAACATTGCAGTGGGGAATTTCTTCCATTCAGCCACAAGAGCATTACTGATGTCGGGCACTGATGTTGGGCCATTAGCCCTGGCTCACAGTCAGTGTTCCAATTCATCCCAAAGATGTTTGATGGGGATGAGGTCAGGGCTCTGTGCAGGGCCGGCAAGTTCTTCCACACCAATCTCAACCAACCATTTCTTTATGGACCTCGCTTTCTGCACAGGGTCATTGTCATGCTGAAACAGGAAAGGGCCTTCCCAAAATGTTGCCCCAAAGTTGAAAGCATAGAATTGTCTAGAATATCATTGTATGCTGTAGCGTTAAAATGTCTCTTCACTGGAACTAAGGGGCCTAGCCCGAACCATGAAAAGCTGCACACTAATGTTACTGCATGATTGTATCAGGTTTTCTAACGTGTTAGTTTTATTACTGTAGCTATGTTGATTATGATGTTACTTTAGCTAATATGGTGACAATGATATAAGTTGTGTGTAGCGGTTATGATATGGTTTGGCTTGGAAAGTTTTTTTCGCCTGGTCACATATTGCTGATGTGTTGTACATTAAAGTCCACAAGCGAAGGGAAAAGGTGAGAGGAGGAGAGCGCATAGATGTGAGAAGGAATACAGCGTGGCTGCTATAAAAGTGAACTGTGTTTGCACGTGATCAGGGGTGTATTCATTCCGCCGATTCTGTTGAAAAACATTGCTTAAACAGAAGCAAACGGACAAAACAGGGATAAACATACCTGAATTTGTCCAAACTAAACTCTTGTTTGCAAATGTTGGACTAGTGATTACTCTCTAGATGCAGGCAGAGTGTGCAAGGCGGTATTGCATGTGTCTCTCTGTCATCTCAAATTTCTCGACTTGTGTGCACCTACATTGTAAACTTTCATTCATAAGCTAGGTTGTAGCAACCTCATGATGGGTATAGGGTAAATTCAAGTATCATGTAGTAGCCTAAACCCATCACTTTTACATTGAACTGGGTGAATGGAATATGAATGCCAGTCATCCAATATGTTGTAAAAATTGTCCTCCCTCATCTTAAAAGGCCCTGGTTTTGAACACATGTTTAATTCCCCCAAAAAACGTTTGGATCAGCAAAGGGCATTTTCTCGACCGTTTACAAGGTCCAGAGAGGCACATTAGCAGGCCTGTCATAGTGAATATTTTCTCAGGATGTACTGGCGTTAACAGATAGGCCTACCATCAAAAACATAGCTGTTTGTCGTGGATCATCATTCTCCCAAGTGTCCTATAATTAATTTAAAATATATATCACGTTTATTTAACCAGGTAGACCAGTTGAGAACAAGTTCTCATTTACAAATGTGACCTGGCCAAGATAAAGAAAAGCAGTGCGACAAAAGCAACACAGAGTTACACATGGAATAAACAAACATAGAGTCAAACACAATAGAAAAGCGTGTGACCAGTAAAATATACTTGCTGGAGCACGTGCTACTGGTGGGTGCTGCTATGTTGACCAGTGAGCTGAGATAAGGCGGAGCTTTACCTAGCAGAGACTTGTAGATGACCTGGAGCCTGTGGGTTTGGCAGGAATATGAAGCGAGGGCCAGCCAACGAGAAGGTACAGGTGTCAGTGGTGGGTAGTATATGGGGCTTTGGTGATAAAACGGATGACACTGTGATAGACTGCAGCCAATTTGCTGAGTAGAGTGTTGGAGGCTATTTTGTAAATGACATCTTGGATGTCAAGGATCGGTAGGATAGTCCGTTTTACGATGGTATGTTTGGCAGCATGAGTGAAGGATGCTTTGTTGCGAAATAGGAAGCCGATGTGGCCACCAACATGCTCACACATGCGCAGTTATTCAGGCATGCTTACCAGTGCGCTCTGCCTTCTCGCTTCTCCTAGCAGCACCTAGAATCAATAATGCTTCAATAGAACGAGCTTTTGATTGATTGTCAATGTTTTATGGTTGGAGGGACCGGGAAGAAAAATCGCTCTGAAAGTGACCCAAATGATAGCTCTAGTTATTGTTCTCCACTCTTGTTGTAATTGGCGTTGTAGTGTGAACAATGCTGTTCACTTGAATTTGAACCATTTTTTAAATCGCTATTGTTAGGACTCGTTAAGTGACGTCAACACCTAAATCGCGCAAAAAGTTTCAAAATAAAAGTATTCCCTCTACTTGAGCACAACATCACAAATCGTAGTATATTTAGCCTGTTTCAATATGCGTTCTTTTTTTATCTGATCCTAACCTCTCCTTTTGATGCTATTTTGGTAAGTATTGAGGCTTATTGTTGAGTTCTGGTGGTTATTTGTAAATAGGAACTTTGCCAAGGTGGGTAAATTAAATTAAATATGCAATCGGTACATGTTAATAAGGGGACATCGAAATGTGTATTAAACAATGTTAAATATTAATGTGTTGAAAAGGAATTAATGATATAAAGTTCAATATTCTTCATTAAATAATATCTGGAATAATATTTGAATTTCCGTTCCACTAGATGGCAGTGTTCCCCATGTTGTTCCCAGTCAGGGGTCTGAGGATTCAAAAACAAAATAGTTTACGCTCTTGAAACGCATCCCTGCGTTGGTGGATGTGCTGTACATTGTTATAAACAGTTATGTTGCAGTGCTATAAACTGTTATTGTTATATAAACGTAAAAAAATATAAATTATTATTACACTGTTGAAAACAACAGACCTACACTGTGAAGGTCTTTAGTTTTTTCAAATTAATATTTGTGTGGAAAGTTTACATCAACTGGACAGACAGCACATGTACCTGATTTGTGGTCAGAAATGTGGGTTGAAATAAAGGAAGGGTATTGTCTGTATTAACCAGCGATCTGCTATAATACAGGGTATTATGTAATTTTATAATATTACAGGTTATTATTCAAAGGTTCTACAGCTGCACCCTCGAGAGCATCCTGATCGGTTGCATCACTGCCTGGTATGGCAATTGCTCGGCCTCCGACCGCAAGGCACTACAGAGGGTAGTGCGTACGACCCAGTACATCACTGGGGCCAAGCTTCCTGCCATCCAGGTCCTTTGTACCAGGCGGTGTCAGAGGAAGGCCCTAAAAATGGTCAAAGACTCCAGCCACCCTAGTCATAGACTGTTCCCTCTGCTACCGCATGGAAAGCAGTACCGGAGTGCGAAGACTAGGACCAAGAGGCATCTAAACAGCTTCTACCCCCAAGCCATAAGACTCCTGAACACCTAATCAAAAGGCTACCCAGACTATTTGCATTGCCCTCCCTCCCCTCCTCTTTTACTCTGCTGCTACTCTCTGTTATTATCTAATCAGTCACTTTAATAACTACATGTACATATTACCTGGACTAACCAGTGCCCCTGCACATGGATTCTGTACAGGTACCCCCTGTATATAGCCTTGCTATTGTTATTTTAATCCTGCTCTTTATTTGTTACTTTTATTTCTTGTTATTTTAAAAAAAATGTAGGTGTTATTGTTTATTTATTTTAACTGCATTTTTGGTTAAGAGCTTGTAAGTAAGCATTTCACAGTAAGGTCTACACCTGTGACAAATATAATTGGATTTGAATTGACTGACAGAAGGCTATTGGAACAATAGGCTGTCGTAAAACAAATAATTAAAAGTCAGTGGTGGCTGTAGCTTTCTGCCGAAAAAAACACTATTGACGTAAATATGAATGGTATGACACTGGATCCTGTTAGCAGAGTGTCTAAGGATTCCAACCCCCCCCCCCCCCCCCCCCCCCTATAGTTGAGACAACTTCTATAGAATTAGCAGTACATTGGCAAAAGCCTTTATATTGCTATAATGAAAAAATATATAATTGTAGCAGTTGACAGTAGAATTTTATCCAAAAAGATTGAATTACACAAATCTTCATGGCATGACACCAGATCCTATTAGTATGGTGTTTGAGGATTCCAAATCACCTTCTTTATTGGAGACAGTAGAACATATCTGTATAGTGCTATAATAAGAGGGTTTTGGTAACAGTTGACAGTAGGTTTTCCGCAAAAAAAAAACTATTGAATGACACAAAACTTCCTGGGATGACACCAGATCCTATTAGCACAGTCTTTGAGAACGTGTATAGTTCCAACAGTACAGGAACAAATAGCTGTATAGTGATGTCAGAGGCTTTCATTGAAAATCACTATTTTTGTCAGTGGTGGAAGTAGCTTTCTGCTAAAAAAATACCATACTGACGCAAACCTTGATGGTATGACACTGGATCCTATTAGTAGAGTGTCTGAGGATTCCAAATCACCCCCTCTTTATTGGAGATAATGTGTAGTTCCAACAGTACAGTAACACATAGCTGTATAATGCTGTAATGAAAAGACGGTTTTGGTAACAGTAGGTTTTCCTCCAAAAACTATAGAATGATGCAGATCTTCCTAGTTTGACACCAGATTCTATTTGTAGTCTGAGGATTCCAAATCACCCCACTTTATTGGAGACAACTTGTATATAATTAACAATATGGTAGCAAATAGCTGTATAGTGCTATATCATATTTAGTTTAAATGTGGATATCAATCAAATATATTTTATAAAGCTGTTTACAGTGCTTTACAGATACTCAGCCAAAAAAAAGAAAAAGAAGCAAGCAATGCAGAAGCACAGTGGCTAAGAAAACTCCCCAGCAGGTAAGAACCTAAGAAACCTAGAGAGGACCCAGACTAGGAGGGGTGGCGAAGTTCAACACCTCAGGAGTCAATGTCAGATGGGAGGAGTATGCTGTTGCCCTGAAAAAAAGTGACCCTTGAACAGGGAAAATGTGAAAATATTTTCTTCAAAACATGTTTAAATCCTGTTCTGTTAAGAGTTGACAGTAGTTTAAAACCATTAATACTTCCAGCAACAGTGTTGGTATATTTGCATCATTATAATTTATAGTTAAAAAAAATATATTAGACAGTAAATCGATCTTTATTAATTGATTTCAATAATACATTGTTCGTTTTTTTCAATACGTTTATATTTAAGTCACTTCAAACTTTAATATTTGTGATTTTAAAATCAGAAAATAAAAGTAAAACAATTACAGGGGGACTTTTATTTTGAAATGATGCCGTATGGTCACGTGACCGTGATGTCACTAGGTTCACAATGCCCAACAAATCTGTGAGCTCGCGACCTCTCCACTGGGAAAGATTTCGCCTGAAAATAGGAAGAATATAAACCAGGGGGGCAGCTACCGGAGCTGATTATCAAAACAAAACCGAAAAAGTCGTTGATGCTTCAATGATTCTGCAAGAGGCGCTTTGTCCGTTTACTATGTGTCAACGGGGAGAGAATTTCACTGAACATTTATATTCTGGACCGTTTTAACCCAAGCTAAACAGCTAGGCGAGAGGATTTCCAGCTCGCTAGCTAATTTACTGCTATAGCCAGCGAAGAAGCAGTGGTGGTAGACTTTGCAAAGAGCAACTGCTAGCTACGATCGTAGCTAGCCAGCTCTTGATAGCCAGCTACCTCCACGTTTGAGATTTTCCGTCAAATGGGTGCATGTTATAATGTGCAGTTGCTGTTTTTGCAATTTGCACAATAACGTCAATGATTACAAAAAACCAAGCTAGTGAGTTTGTTAATCGCTTAGCTAACGTTACTCGTTCGGCTTTGTGAATTAAGGGCAGGCCATGGACTGAATAACGCACAAGAATGGTGTCTCGCTATCTTGATGACTAGCAGTCATATATTGGATCATATAAATTGGGTACAACTAAACAATAGAAACCTTGAATTTGTTTTGTGTGTGTAAAACTCAAGACCACTAACGTTAGCCTATATAGTTATTTGGATCATCATGCGTTGAATTGCTGGGCCCTTGTTCCAAATTGGATGAAAGAAACGCAGAACGGATTATCCAGTCGTCAATTTTGAACTAATTTACATTTACGGTGAACGGAGGCGATATACAATGTCTACAGCGAAAGAGAACCCTTGCAGAAAATTCCAGGCGAACATTTTTAATAAAAGTAAATGTCAGAACTGCTTCAAACCTCGGGAGTTGCATCTCTTGACCGATCAAGATCTGAATCAGGTAAATAATTGTTATTGTGATGATGTAGCCACATTGCAGTTCACATCTTACAAACACCTATGCGACAATGTGACCATTTGGGCGTTTCGAGTTTGCTGTTACTGTCAAGTTGTGTAACAGTCGAATTTTGGCAATATTTTAGCTTGCTACCTAGTCAAACTTCCAATTAGTATTCTAAAACCTTTAGAAACTGACAATGTCATTTCATGCTGTCTACTTTGCCATCCTCAAGTCTATTAATTGGTAGTGTCTGTGATTTATAGCTCAGCGTGTGTGTCATTCTGGTTGTGTCCTCATTCAGTGACCATTTGTTGAAGACGGACTCCTTTAGAGATGAACTAATGGTGTGTGTATGCATGTATATGATTGTATAATCTCCTGCTTCAGTCTGACAAACTAAGGTGTGGTCTGCTAGGAAGAAAACCAGTGTTTCTCACGATCAACCACTGGTTCAATATGAGGAATCAGCTGTAATAATAATAGGACCCCGGTGTAAAGCCACAAATGACCATTAGATTTGGATAAGGGAGGTTTGACCAGCTTCAGGTTAGGAATAACATTTATTACTGGCAAATAACACCATCCTCCCAAAATGAGGAATCAGCTGACCCATCATGGATCCTGTCCAATTTTTTGGGAGACATTGTCCTGAAACATCCATATGACTGGCAGGCAGGGTCACCAGCTGACTTAAGGGACTGTGCTGCCACGCTCTGATAACTGTGGCCGCAAACAAGAAGATTGTGCCCTCCTGAACGTGACCCCATATTCAACTTAAGTGTAGGTCTACACAAAGTCCTCACAATCAATCAAATGTATTTTAAAGCCAAAGTGCTGTACAGAAACCCAGCCTACACCCCAAACAGCAAGCAATGCAGGTGTAGAAGCACAGTGGCTAGGAAAAATGACCTAGGAAGAAACCTATAGTGGAACCAGGCTATGGAGGGGTGTCCAGTCCTCTTCTGGCTGTGCTGGGTGGATATTATAACAGTACATGGCCAAGATGTTCATAGATGACCAGCAGGGTCAAATAATAATAAATCACAGTAGTTGTAGAGGGTGCAACAGGTCAGCACCTCCGGAGTAAATGTCAGTTGGCTTTTCGTAGCAGATCATTTAGAGTATCTCTACCACTCCTGCTGTCTCTAGAGAGTTGAAAACAGCAAGTCTGGGACAGGTAGCACATCCGGTGAAATACTGTATGTGTACTCAAGTCGTATTACAAGTCCCCCTGGTTTCCTTCAGCCAGTGAAGTAGTGAATGAGAGGATTTCTATCTCTGAGATCATTAGCTAGTTTCTGTTGTATCCTATAATTGATCTCATGCGATGAGGTCCAGATGGGCCCTTGCACATGGCTTAAGAACAGCAACGCCAGCAAGCATCCTCTCCTCCACAAAATGTGTGTGATTGAAAAAGTGTGCTTGTGTATTAGTGAGAATGTGTGTTTCTCTGCTTGTGTAGTGTATGAGTGAGAAAGTGTGTTTGCATTTCTCTGCTTGTGTGTATGACAGCCTGCTTATGATTACTGCGGGGTTAACCCCTTCAGACCTGGACACCTGAGTCAGGACTAGAATCTTAAAGCGATTACATCACTTCTTTAATCCTCCTGAGACCCAGCCTTGCTCTCTCCCAGGGCCTTTATGACGTCACCACTGGAACCAGAGATGCTTCTATCCGCTGCTCTGTCCATATAGGGCTAGTAATGAGTTCTCATACCAGGGGAGTCTGAGAATTTAAACAATACGCTACAGCTAGCTAGTTCTAATCTCATAAAACAAAACAACCCCTTAAAAATAAGTTTAGCCCAAATCTATCCAAAGAACTAGTCATGACTGACTGCCATTTTGGACAGGAAAAATGTAAACACGGAAGAATGTAGCCTATCTGCGCTCTCATATTCTGTAATGGCATCCTTAGCACTGAGTGGACGAAATGAAATCAGAATTCTATGCGCTCGGCCTCTGGTTAGTAGATGCACCCTGGCTGGGTTAAGTGTATCTTAATGCGGTTTGAACACTATGCTTGGCTCCTAGAGAGGCACTCATTAGTCTAACTGAATTTGAGTCCTACATTTAAAGCGAGTTATTCTGTTTAACTAAAACTTTCACACTACTCTCAGGTCAATCGAGCACGCCTCGAGCATGAATACAACATTGAAAGAGATATGCCTAGCCCACATGGAAAAGTTATCTGAAAGGAAATGAATGTGGTGGAAGAGTATGTTTGGTGCTGGTGTATTTAGTTGGTCACGCAGTGTTTCCCCTAGCATTTTTCTAGCAGCGGTGGAGTCAGGCAAGGTTGTTCTAGATCAAAACAGAGTGTAGGTGGTAGCCCAACCACGCCCCCGACAAGGCCGTTGGCTTGGCATAAATCGTTCCGGAATTGGCGGCGTAGAGAGATGTGGCGTTTTTCAGCTCATTTCCTGTAATTCTCTAAAATTTTCCCATGGAGCCGAGAAATGTTTCTGCAGCGTGAAAGCTAATTTCCTACAATCCACACTCATTTTGCCATAGCTAATTCTGTGTTCTTATGCTCAAACATAATAAAACCAATGGGGCCCCCGGGTATGTGCCCTATCAGTAGTCCAGCCATGTAAAAAAAAATAAAAAAATACTCAAATTAGTTTATTATCCCTGACTTTCTACCTTTTTATTTTTAGTCATTTCTAGTTCTCAAAGATCATATTAAAAAGTTTACATTCTGCTGGGATAGGATAATAGTTTCAAAGGTTTTTTTTCTGGATCAAGGCTATTGCTGAGCTATGCTGCTCTGCGTTGGTGAGAGAGAGAACCCACTCAGGATAGAAGGTGGGAGGCAAGGAAATGGTGGAAATACAGACAGAACAGTTTGGGAGTGATAGTGGGGTGATGATGGGAGTATAGAGGGAAGGAGAGTGAAAACCCAGGGAGAGAGAGGAGGCAGGGGTATGGAAAGATTTGAGGGAGGAGAGGAAGAGCTTGTGAAAGTGCGGGGTTGGGATTGAAACTGGAACAGAGTTTCTCACAGGTTACTCTCACCAGTGGAGCCCCAAGTTCTCAAATTAACATACATAGATCTCAATTCCACATGGTCCAAAATGACGTCTTAGACCTATAAGTTCCAGTTCTATCTATACTAAACAAAAATAAACATGCAACAATTTCGAATATTTTACTGAGTTACAGTTCATGTAAGGAAATCAGTTAATTGAAATAAATTCATTAGGCCCTAACCTATGGATTTCACATTACTGGGAATACAGATATGCATCTGTTGGTCACAGATGCCCTGAAAAAAAAAAAAAAGGTAGTGGCATGGATCAGAAAACCAGTCAGTATCTGGTGTGACAACTATACTCCTTGCGATATGGGGCCGTGCATTATCATCTTGGAAACAGGTGATGGAGGCAGATGGAATGACACAGCAATGGGCCTCAGGATCTCGTCATGGTATCTCTGTGCATTCAAATTGCCATCGATAAAATGCAGTTGTGCTCGTTGTCAGTAACTTATGCCTACCTATACCATACCCCCACCATGGGGTACTCAGTGTGCAATGACATCAGCAAACCGCTCGTCCACACGATCCCATACACGTGGTCTGCAGTTATGAGGCCAGTTGGACGTACTGCCATATTCTCCAAAACGGTGTCTGAGGAGGCTTATGGTAGAAATTAACATTGAATTATCTGGCAACAGCTCTGGTGGACATTGCGGCAAGTCAGCATGCCAACTGCACGCTCCCTCAACTTGAGACATCTGTGGCGTTGTGTGACAAAACTGCACATTTAAAGTGGCCTTTTATTGTCCCCAGCACAAGGTGCACCGGTGTAATGATTGTGCTGTTTAATCAGTTTCTTGATATGCCACACCTGTCAGGTGGATGGATTATCTTGGCAAAGGAGAAATGCTCACTAGCAGGGATGTCAACAAATTTGTGCAAAACATTTGAGAGATATGCTTTGTGTGAATGGAACATTTCTGGGATCTCGGCTCATGTAACAATGGACCAACACTTTACATGTTGCGTTTATATTTTTGTTCAGTGTACAATCAAAGGCTCTGCATTGGTTTTACTTGGCTAGGAGGAGTAAGGTGAACTTTCAGATGGGTCTACCTTACGTTTGAATGGACCTTTTGGCATGACTCTTAAATGAGTGGAGGAGAGAAGAGCGTCCAGGCCTCCCTGGATTGTACTAGGGAGGCAATAAGAGGTTAACGCGTGATAGAGGACGCAATTTTATCTGTCCGATTATGGCATCTGAGAGAGTATGAGCATCTCCATTTTGAAGTTGTCAATTTTCTTCTACTATGAGTTGGTAAACAAACTGAAACAGTGCATACTGCCACTTGGAGTGTGTTTGAACAGGTATGAAGCCAAGGTTGATGATTTACTGCCACCTGAAGTTATGGAATGTTTTCTCACGTGTGTAATTCATTGGTTAATCCCTCCTGTTGACCTGGATGGAATGATGTGATCCTCCCTTAACCCATAGGAAGTCCCACCCAGTTTTCTACTTCAACATTGTGAAAGTCCCCAATAGCACTGCCCATGCTAAAACAGACTTTTGGGCACTAGAGTCCTATCTCTATGGGTTAACCTCACTGCCGGTGGGGTTGGAGGCGGGTTGGAAGGGAGGGGGAAGGTAGAAGGTCTGTGGGAGATAGCTGAGGGGGGAGGGTGAGGTCAAAGGAGGACCACTATAGAGGAAGTGAGGCTTGTGTGTGTGTGTGTGTGTGGAGGGAGGAAGGGTGCAAGGGTGTGTCCCTCCTCTCCGGGTCTCCTGGCTCCTCAGCCCACCAACATCGCTACAGGCCACAGCTGCTCGCTTACACTGCCTCTCCTTGTGTCTCGCTCATTCTTTCCTGTCCAGCTCTTTCTCTCTTCCTCGCTCTCTCTTTGGATGTTTTGTAAGAGAAGAATGGAGAAATCGGTTATGCATTATAGCAAGACCTGTGTGATTTTTGCTACTTTATTGATAACATTGCCCATATAAGATCTGAGGACAGGAAACATCAATTTTGGATCGTAGCCTAGGCGTAGACTTCATTGCTGCAGATAATCAGCTAATCAGCAATAAGTAAAATAATTAGTCATCATTGCTGCCAAAATGGTAGACTTATCAGATTTCTTAGGACTAGGTCATGGCATGTTTATCTCCTCAGTCACCCCATCACCTGTTAAAAGTAACCAATTAAATGTCTCTATAGGCAGTCGGTCTATGCAAGCGGAAACGAGGCACATAGATTTGACAGACATGCAGGGACACGGGCTAGCTAGTGACAGCCAGGGCCAATACCCACACAGTCTAATAATCGTACACTCCTCTTCCGCACGTGTAAGACACTAGTCTGGATTTTGAGGTAAAGAAGGTAGGAGGGATTTTTTTTTTTTTTGCAAAACAGCCCTGACAGCTGCTTCTTGGTAATGTTTAACAGTAAAAGTTAGACCAAGACAAACAAGTTTTAGAGTGCAAAGAGCAGCCATTTTAAACAGCCACCCCCTCACCGTGGGAGCTCTGCTCCATGTTTATACATTTCCACATCTTTTGAACTTCTGTGTTTTCATTGGAAACATGCAGGTTTTTGGCTCAAACAACTTCCACGAAGTGAATGTAAGTTTATAAGCAGGCGCTGTTCTCATTCACAAATCTTCATTTACGTCATTTGAATGCAAGGCAATGGTGTCTATCAAACAATGCTAATTAGGCCAACAGGCTTGCTAACTGGTTTTGTGGTTTGAAAACTGCCTCATTGGGAGGGTCTATAGGAACATCTGGACCACAAAATGTGCCCTCTCCTTGCTGACTGCTTCCCAACAATTTTAATGATTGTCTAAATCGCTCTGTTTTACAGGCCAAACCTATTTACGGCGGATGGCTGTGCTTGGCCCCCGAGGGAACAGACTTTGACAACCCCATGCAGAGATCCCGGGTAAGAGCAACCATGAGGCGTGCACGCGCTCACATGGAATGGGGGATGGGTTAGTATGTTTGTTCCCTGTTCTTCCATAGCACTGTAGTCGCATGATAAACATTAGACAAACACCATTCCCGGGGGCAGCAGAACCTCATAGTGAGAGGGAGATGGGTGAACTTTGACCAATCGGGACGTTTTAATCCACTTAAAATCCATTTGGGAAGTAAGCTTTGAGGCGTAATGGAAGCGCTTGAAACACAAGCCCTAGCGTATAACCGAATGGTCAGAGAAATGGGCTCTAGATCTGCATAAGTATTGTCCTTTTCATGCCAATTTGCCTGGTGCTATACGTCACGATGATTAGAGCGCACATACATAGTGGCGTGAAGGAGCCGAGCACTCGCTCATGTCCGGATCATGGAATCTATTCAACAAACTGTGCTAAGCCAGATGGGCCATGGCGCCGAAGAACCTGCGCTATCTTGGGGGCGAGTCCACTGGGGCTGCATCTGCATAACGATGGCTAACTGTGAACATGGGTTTACACCTTTGACGGTTAACACCTCACAATGCAACTTTCGATTATGCAGAGGTTGTTGCTCTTCAGAAGTTCTCACTGTCAGCCCTAGCAATGTGATAAGGTAGGTTGCCTATTTTGAATGCACTGGGTGAGGTAGGTGACACAGTGATCCCGGGTTAGAGGATAAGGAGAGAGACTTGAGGTTCTGTTTTATTTCCTCCAATTCAAACTTAATTTCCATTGACTTGTGCTGACAGTAAACAAAAACATTTATCAGCATATTTGATCTTAAACAATTACTTTTCACAATCTGAGCCAGTAGTCAAATGATAAATATAATTTCTCCAAAGCAGTAAAATATTAATTGAAGGTACAAATGAGATCCTTTCAATATGCAAATATTTCTAACAACATCATACCACTAATAAAGAACAGTGCATCTTTAAATGCAGATCAATTGAAGAATGTAAATAATATTGCGGGTTACTTACGTTTGGGTATTGGACTCACGGATAACAGAAATGAAAGGATACATGTTGGATAGGTTTTGTACTAGTGCTTAGATTGTTTGGCACTGAACTAAAAGACAAAGGAACTCAGGTATTTAAGAAGTGAAATTGGTTGCAGGTGTGCTCGGCATAGAGATGTACAAAGGGTCTCTAGTGCCAAAAAGCGTGTTTAACATGGGCAGTGCCATTGAGGACTGATACATTGCGATCTCTATACATCTCTATGGCTCAGAGGTGTCTGCAGTTAAAGGGACAGTTAACAAAAAGCGCAATTTAATGGAACAGTGAACTAAAAAGTCTATGATAAATAAGAGCCTTTGCTACACTATGGAAACACAATTTCCTATAACATCAGGTTGTATACACTATTATAAACTGGGTGGTTGAAGCCCTGAATGCTGATTGGCTAACAGCCGTGGTATATCAGATCAAAAATCCCGGATATGACAAAATATTTATTTTTACTGCTCTAATTACATTGGTAACCAGTTTATAATAGCACTAAGGCACCTTGGGGGTTTATAGTATATGGCCAATATACCACGGCTAATGGCTGTATCCAGGCACTCTGCGTTGCGTCCTGCTTAAGAACAGCCCATGTGGTGGTATATTGGTCATATACCAGATCCCATCGTGCCTTATTGCTTAAGTATAACACTGGCGTTACAGTTGAAAAGCAGCAATAGAGAGTACTAGTGTTGTCACGATACCAGATTTTTGACTTCGATACCTGGTTTAGTATCCCAATACTCAATACCAAAACAATAACAAAACAATACCACTGCAAAAAAGAAGCCATATTACCAGGTCACAGAATGGCACTTGATCCAGACAGATAAACTCAGCTACTGCTCTGTTCAATCGTTGGGCATCTTTTGAGTTCAATTATCATTACGTTATAAAAAAATGTACGTCCATATTTTTCAGAGACCGCCATGTAATCGATTAATTAATCAATTATACAATCAATTTGACTTTGGTATGTTTTTACCATTCTAACTTTAACAACATAATGGTAATAATTTTATTTTGAATGGTAAATCTTTATTGATAAACTGGGTAAATCAAGATGTAGCCTAGGCCTATCCACAATACAGGTGAATGCATATTCAGTGTGTGCACGCATTGAGTTATTGAGCTTGTTTTGGCTGATTTCATTGGGCTACAGATGACAAACAATCTGTTTCCCTTGCAAGGGCTCCCGAGTGGCGCAGCGGTCTTAGGCACTGCATCTCAGTGCTAGAGGTGTCACTACAGACCCCCTGGTTTGAATCCAGGCTGCATCACATCCGGCCGTGATTGGGAGTCCCATAGGGTGGCGCACAATTGGCCCAGCGTCATCCGGGTTTGGCCGGGTATAGGCCGTCATTGTACATACGAATTTGTTCTAACTGACTTGCCTGGTTAAATGAAGGTTACATTTATTTTATTGTACTGTTCAACAACATTTTAATAGAAGTAGCTTATTTTATACAAATGTGCTCGGTCTCTAACAGAGTTCACTGATCATCTTTGGGAGAGACGTGAGCGAGCGACCGAGTTAATTAATAAGGTATTTGGCGGCACTCAGCTTTGAAATCAGGATTTTTTTTTGCGTTGTAGTTTGCATATAATCACAAACAAAGTACGATGGTTGTGAATGGATGTTATCTTTAGCTGTCCGCTACCAGTATCTTCTTGCATTTGTAAAGTGTTCTAGCATGTATAGACATTTGTTTTACGAACAATAATCGTATTTAAAAATGTCTACATGCCGTGTCGCATGATGATGTAACATGATACAGCCCAGACTCTCAGTGCACGCGATAATAAGGGCTCTGCTGCGCTGGTAGACAAGCTTGATTCTTGACACTTTTTGACAGGAGTACCAAAAGTAACAAATTCTAGTACCGAACCGTTTTTTTATGTTCTAGTATCGGAAAAAGTACAGAAGATTCGGTATACGGTGCAAGGTTGGCTAAGACTAAGTACAGTAATGGATGTTACCATTTCATCAGGGAGCCACAAAGATGAAGTAAATGTCATCGCTGAATTCATGTCATGGTTGCTATTTCACGCAGCCACAGAATAGAAAGAAGTTAAACAAAATTTGCATTGTTTAAAGTTGAGACGCATCATTCGCGTAAAAAAAGAAAAAATGGGGTGTTTAAGTATGCCTTCAGGATAATGTAGTAAAGTTGGCCTCGCATAGGCCCTTGAAGAAATAATTGAGACCAGAGAAATCCAAAATCCATCAGATAATGAAGCCAGCAACGCAAATAATTAATCTCAGTCATTGACAGTATACAGGTTTTATTGCATGTTGACTAACCAATCACAGTGACATGAGAATAAATCAAGTCATGATCAGTTTTGTATATTTCGTTAAGGTAAGCTTAGTAGATTGGAGGTCAGAGACCTGGCAGTGTGGTGCAGGACAACAACCTCTCCCTCAACGTCAGCAAGACAAAGAAGCTGATCGTGGACAAAAGGAAATGGATGGCCTAGCGCGCCCCCATTCACATCGACAGGGCTGTAGTGGAGCGAAACCAGAGCTTCAAGCTCCTCGGTGTCCACATCACTAAGGTTCTTTCATGTTCCACACACCAACATAGTCGTGAAGTTCTACAGCTGAACCATTGAGAGCATCTTGACTGGCTGCATCACCGCTTGGTATGGCAACTGTTTGGCATTCAACCGCAAGGCACTACAGAGGGTAGTGCGTACTGCACAGTACATCACTGGGGCCGAGAACCCTGACATCCAGGACCTCTATACCAGGCAGAGTCAGAGGAAGGCCCAAAAATGTGTCAGACTCCAGCAAACCAGGTCATTGACTGTTCTCTCTGCTATTGCACGGCAAGTGATACTGATGCACCAAGTCTGGAACCAACAGGACCCTAAGCAGCTTCTGCCCCCAAGCCATAAGACTGCTAAATTGTTATTTAAATAGTTAGTCTGCTTAGCTATTTGGTTATCTGCATTGACCATTTTTGCACTAACTCATATATGTTGCTGCTACTGTTTATTATCTATCCTGTTGGCTAGTCACTTTATGCCTAGTTATATGTACATACAGTTGAATTCGGAAGTTTACATACACATAGGTTGGAGTCATTAAAACTAATTTTTCAACCACTCCACAAATTTCTTGTTAAAAAACTATAGTTTTGGCAAGTCGGTTAGGACATCTACTTTTTGCATGACACAAGTAATTCTTCCAACAATTATTTACAGACAGATTATTTCACTTATAATTCACCGTATCACAATTCCAGTGGGTCAGAAATTTACATACACTAAGTTGGTTGTGCCTTTAAGCAGCTTGGAAAATTCCAGAAAATGATGTTATGGCTTTAGAAGCTGCTGATAAGCTAATTGACATAATTTGAGTCAATTGGAGGTGTACCTGTGGATGTATTTCAAGACCTACCTTCAAACTCAGTGCCTCTTTGCTTGACATCATGGGAAAATCAAAAGAAATTAGCCAAGACCAATATTTTTTGTAGACCTGCACAAGTCTGGTTCATCCTTGGGAGCATTCTGTACAACAATAGTAAGCAAGTATGAACACCATGGATCATACCGCTCAGGAAGGAGACGCTTTCTGTCTCCTAGAGATGAATGTACTTTGGTGTGAAAAGTTCAAATCAATCCCAGAACAACAGCAAAGGACCTTGTGAAGATGCTGGAGGAAACAGGTACAAAAGTATCTATATCCACAGTAAAACGAGTCTTATATCAACATAACCTGAAAGGCTGCTCAGCAAGGAAGAAGCCACTGCTCCAAAACCGGCATTAAAAAAGCCAGGCTACGGTTTGCAACTGGACACGGTTTGGTTTGCAACTCCATCCCTGACGCACGGAGGTGGCAGCATCATGTTGTGGGGGAGCTTTACTGCAGGAGGGACTGGTGCACTTCACAAAATAGATGGCATTATGCGGAAAGAAAATTGTGGATATATTGAAGCGACATCTCAAGACATCAGTCAGGAAGCTTGTTCGCAAATGGGTCTTCCAAATGGACAATGACCCCAAGCATACTTCCAAAGTTGTGGCAAAATGCCCCTGACCTCAATCTTATAGAAAATGTGTGGGCGGAACTGAAAAAGCCTGTGCGAGCAAGGAGGCCTACAAACCTGTCTGAGTTACACCAGCTCTGTCAGGAGTAATGGGCCAAAATTCACCCAACTTATTGTGGGAAGCTTGTGGAAGGCTACTCAAAATGTTTGACCCAAGTTAAACAATTTAAAGGCAATGCTACCAAATACTAATTGAGTGCATGTAAACTTCTGACCCACTGGGAATGTGATGAAAGAAATACAAGCTTAAATAAATCATTCTCTCTACTATTTTTCTGACTTTTCACATTCTTAAAATAAAGTGGTGATCCTAAATGTCAGGAATTGTGAAAAACTGAGTTTAAATGTATTTGGCTAAGGTGTATGTAAACTTCTGACTTCAACTGTATCTACCTCAATTACCTCATACCCCTGCACATTGTATCTTTACTGGTACCCAGTGTATATAGCTACGTTACTCATTGTGTATTTATTATTACGTGTTATTACTTTTCTATTATTTCCCTATGTTCTTTCTCTCAGCATTGTTGGGAAGGCCCCTAAGTAAGCATTTCACTGTAAGTCTACACCGGTTGTTTACTAAGCATGTGACAAATACAATTTTCTTTTCATTTGATTTGATTGATAGCGGCATCGTTCACTTTCAGGGAAAACTGGTCTAGCCTCTTGGTAGCTAGTTATCATTAGGTCAAATAATGCAAAATGATGTACTAATATGAAAGTGTAATTGTAAACTATAAACCCACCGTAGCTTAATTTATGAATGAGGTCCCAGGTGAAGTTGCCTGGTTAAATACAGCCTAGATTCGAACCAGGGTCTCTAGTGACGCCTCTAGCACTGAGATGCAGTGCTTTAGACCGCTGAGCCACTCGGGAGCCCCCAGTCTGGTTGCTGTCTATTAGAGGTCAACCGATCAATCGGAATGGCCGATTTCAAGTGTTCATAACAATCAGGAATAATTATTTTTGGGCGCCGATTTTTTTATTTAAAAAAAAATCTTTATTTAACTAGGCAAGTCAGTTAAGAACACATTCTAACGGCCTAGGAACAGTGGGTTAACTGCATTGTTCAGGGGCAGAAAGATAGATTTTCACCTTGTCAGCTCGGGGGATCCAATCTTGCAACCTTACAGTTAACTAGTCCAACGCAATAAGGACCTGCCTCTCTCTCGTTGCACTCCACAAGGAGACTGCCTGTTACGCAAATGCAGTAAGCCAAGGTAAGTTGCTAGCTAGCATTAAACTTATCTTATAAAAAACAAAAACATCAATCATAATCACTAGTTAACTACACATGGTTGATGATATTACTAGACATTATCTAGCGTGTATATAATCTGACTGAGCATACAAGTATCTAAGTATCTGACTGAGTGGTGGTAGGCAGAAGCAGGCGCGTAAACATTCATTTAAACAGCACTTTCGTGCATTTTGCCAGCAGCTCTTCGTTGTGCGTCAAGCATTGCGCTGTTTATGACTTCAAACCTATCAACTCCCGAGATGAGGCTGGTGTAACCAAAGTGAAATGGCTGGCTAGTTAGCGCACGCTAATAGCGTTTCAAACTTCACTCGCTCTGAGCCTTGGGGTGGATGTTTCCCTTGCTTTGAATGGGTAACGCTGCTTCGATGTGGTGGCTGTTGTCGTTGTGTTGCTGGTTCGAACCCAGGGAGGAGCGAGGAGAGGGACGGAAGCTATACTGTTACACTGGCAATACTAAAGTGCCTATAAGAACATCCAATAGTCAAAGGTTAATGAAATACAAATGGTATACAGAGAAATAGTCCTATAACTACAACCTAAAACTTCTTACCTGGGAATATTGAAGACTCATGTTCAAAGGAACCACCTGCTTTCATATGTTCTCATGTTCTGTGCAAGGAACTGACACGTTAGCTTTCTTACATAGCACATGTTGCACTTTTACGTTCTTCTCCAACACTTTGTTTTTGAATGATATCTACTTGAGGCTAAATTGATTTTATTGATGTATTATATTAAGTTAAAATAAGTGTTAATTCAGTATTGTTGTAATTGTCATTATTACAAATACATGTAAAAAAAAAAAAATGAATCGACCGATTTAATCGGTATCGGCTTTTTTGGTCCTCCAATAATCGGTATCGGTATCGGCGTTGAAAAATCATAAACGGCTGACCTCTAGTCTCTATTCAGCTATTTAATTTCGCTCCTTGTTCTCCATGTCATTTACCAAGAATGACAGTAGTGGCAAGGAGTGTTAGCTAAAATGTCTGGTACCCAGACTACAGGCGGTGGGTTCTCGGATTTATGTTATTGTATCTTTAAGCATCTCTTAGCTATATGTTCACTACACCCTATTAGTCTCAGTTCATAATGGAGCTTAAGTGTTTGTTTGGTTTCAGCCCAATAGCAATGCTCCTCTTTCCCTGTAGAAATTGTTTACAATATTAGTTTATAGGCCGTTTCTTAATAGTTTCTAAGGAGATCATCAGATTAAGTGTTAACGATGTTCCTCTTTCTCCCAACAGAAATGGCAGCGGCGGTTCTTTGTGCTGTACGAACATGGCTGCCTGCGCTTCGCCCTGGACGAATCGGTAAGGGGCTGTCATATCAGCCATGCTACTTCCACCTCCTCCTTAACAACCTAACAGCACTCCTTAGCTGTGTCTATAATCAGGCTATAGCACTGCCTCTCGTGCCTTATGGCTTCACGCAGAGCCATGGTGTCTCTAGTGACGCCTCTAGCACTGGGAAGAGTAGTATTTGATATGGTCCGTGAAGGACGGGACGGTATGCTGAATGACCTGGCTGTGTATTCAGTGGTACCTGCTTGGGAAAGAGATGACTGGGAAGCCTGATCTCTGTTAGCTAGCCTTGTGTTTGCGAGATGTTAAAACTGCCCCACCCGAATGCAGAGTAAACCTCACACTGAAGAACCATGAAAATGTATATGGAGGTGGAGGGAGAGAGAATATAGGATGAAGCAGAGGAACATGGGGGATGATAGGGGTAGAATTATACAGATTGGGAAAGAAACTGAGGAACAGAGACTGGAGAGAGTCCCTTGCAGTTTATGATATCCCCTGTGTGTGTGTGTGTGTGTGTGTGACTGGGGAATGTGACACGGGTGACCAACCCCACTGGCAGATCAGGCTGGAGATTAGGCTGCTTGTGTGTATACAGAGGCCCACTTAACACTTTGCTCTGCCTGACTGGCAAAGCTGCCATAGCTTCAGTCCCTGGCCTATAGCTTCTAACCTTGACCGTAGCTTTGGGTCTGCTTTATATGTATCAAACCCCAGTTATCAGTTCTCTGCAAAACAAAATTGATGGAAGAGGAGAGGATGCTGCTTTTGGCTGCTGAGATGTAGGCCTACGCACTCCGTGGCTGTGTGTTTGTGTCCAGGTGGTTGCTTTGTGCAGATGAGATCGCTGAAATCATAATCATTGTCTTCATGTTGTCATGGATCCCCACGTGATGACAAAGGGAGGAAACATCCTGGTTACGCTTTGTGCATGCATACGTGTGTGTGTGTGTGCTGACTGCTTGCGTGTGTCCATTTCTCCAGTGTGCATTGTGTGCAAATGACACCCGTTAGTTCGGTGTAGCACTTTTTTCCTGTCATTGTGAAGCTGGTCGTGCTATTTAGACGTGGAGGGCCTCATTGTCTTCGTGCCTTTTCATCTACAGCTCAGGGAACACCCCGGAACGCCACCGGGAAACTGGGTCAGGAAAATGGCCGCTTTGTTGCCGTAACTGTGCGCCTCAGCCCCCCACAATAGGAACGTTTCCAAAATTGAGCCTATACAACATTTTGGGAGTTCAGCGTTTATCTCAGTGCACATTATCGTTTACTTAGTTTAAACTTTAGGCGGAGGAGTGGAAATTAAAGTAGATATGATTTGTTTTGTTTTTTATTCATCATCAACGTATACATCCTCAGCCTGATCGGACACCAACCCCTTAAGTTAAAGGCCTACTGTATATAGCAGAGAGAAACAATACCCTGTCTTTTCCCTTGCTTGCCATGTATGCTTACGCAATGCAGAGATACCAGTTTAGATGGAGTAAAGGTGTCAATGGAACGCCTGCCAGATTGGCCCACATTCAACAATCTGATCTAACAAAGTGGATATTTGTCAAATCCGTCATGATTTATGTATTGTAACAGGCCCACAATGTGGTTACTTCTCTAGGGTAGGGGGCAGCATTTGGAATTTTGGATGAAAAGCATGCCCAAATTAAACTGCCTTCTACTCGGGCGCAGAAGATAGGATATGCATATAATTCGAAGATTTGTATAGCTTTCTATCAAGTTTCCAAAACTGTTAAAATAATGTCTAAGTATAACAGGTGAAAACCTGAGAAAAATCCATTCAGGAAGTAGGATTTTGTTTTTGTGTGAATAGTTTTCTATTCAATGCCATTACAGTATCCATGGTCTTAGGACTCAAATTGCAGTTCCTATGCCTTCCACTAGATGTCAACAGTCTTCAGAAATTGTTTAAGGCTTGTATTCTGAAAAATGAGGGAGTAAGAGCAGTCTGAATGAGTGGACCCTGCCGTGTCGCAGAGCTTTTTCATGCACGCAACCAGAGAGAGTTCCTTTCTTGTTTACCTTTTGTATTGATGACGTTATTGTCCGGTTGAAATATTATAGATCATTTGGGCTAAAAACAACCTGAGGATTGAATATTAACATCGTTTGACATGTTTCTATGAACTTTACGGATACAATTTGGATTTTGTCTGCCTGTTGTGACTGCGTTTGAACCTGTGGATTACTGAAGAAAATGCGCGAACAAAACAGGTTTTCGGATATAAAGAGAGACTTTATCGAACAAAGAAACATTTATTGAATAAATGAATGTCTTCTGAGTGCAAACATATGAAGATCATCAAAGGTAAGATATTAATTTTATCTCTATTTCTGACTTGTGTAACTTTTCTACTTGGCTGGTTACTGTTTGTAATGGTTTGTCTGCTGGGCTGTGTTCTCAAATAATTGTAAGGTATGCTTTCGCCATAAAGCATTTTTTAAATCTGACACCGTGGTTGGATTCACAAGAAGTTAATCTTTAAACCTATGTTTAATAGTTGTATCTTTTCTGAATTTTTATAAAGAGTATTTCTGTATTTGAATTTGGTGCTCTGCAATCTCACTGGATGTTGGCCAGGTGGGACGCTAGCGTACCCTAGAGTTAAGTCAGATTTGGATATATTTGGATATATTTGTTTTTTGCTGCATAACATGTAGAAAGAAGTTGTCACTTTTTTTTAAAGTTTAGAAGTGACTGCTAAATGCTAACTCCCATTTGAATAATATGTTTAGCATAGTTAGCGTACAGTAATCAGTGGTGGTAGTCATCTGTTTTTAACTGTAATGCATTTGATTGGGAAAGATGACATGAACATGTGTTGGGGTTGACATCCATACTGGCATTTTACTTAGATTTTTACCTCAACATAGTGTGAAATACAGATAAACAATAGCCTAAATGTAGGCTAATTTTGCTGGTGGGCAATGAGGATACTCGGAATCTTTCCCCCATGCTTTTCCATGGCAATTCCATTGTTTTGGGCGAGTTCAATTTACCTTTGCCACATCTATAGCCTTTATCTGTGCCGTATACAGCACATCATAAATACCTCTTTTACATCTCTTTTTTGATGAAGGGATGTTCTCTTCTTTTTGTGTGTTGAATTGCTGTAAAAACAACACAATCAGCTCCAAGGGATTTTTATTTAGGAAGTCTGTTCCCAAGTATTCCGATGCATAAAAGAGACACGTGATCGTATACCAATGTAAGCAAGGTTTGAGGTGGTTATGTTTTGGTCAAGCATATCTGTTTGGGCTTCTTGCGGTCAATTGGCAGTCTACAAATTATTTGTCATTATGTTCCGGCCCCTGACCATCCGCACCAAAAATCCGTCCCATGGCTGAATCTAGTTGTTGATGCCTGGTCTATATGTTAATTTGCATAATTTTGTGGAATTGCTGTATATTCGTTAATCCTCCTGTAGCCTATCTTATTTATCCCATGTGCACAGCATAGAGTGCCTATGTTGAGCAGGATTTCAGGATTTTGAGCAGGATTTCTCCTGAAGCTCCTCAGCTGGTTGCTGCTGGAGTAAAGCATGTTATTTTATAAGCCCATTCATTGCGAAACAACTCAAAATACAGTTGCTTGTTAAAACAGATTTGGTACACGATTAATGAAAACAACTATATATTTCTCTGTTAGTTGAAGCATGCCTCCCATTCACCATAGGCTACAAGTGTAGGCAACAGGCTATTGGCTTGTCACACACCACATTACAATGTGAGCTGGATTTTTTTTATTTAACCTGTATTTAACTAGGCAAGAACATTATTTACAATGCAAGCCTACCAAGGAACAGTGGGTTAACTGCCTTGTTCAGGGGCAGAACAACAGATTTTTACCTTGTCAGCTCAGGGATTCGATCCAGCAACCTTTCGTTTACTGGCCCAATGCTCTAACAACTAGGCTACCTGCCGCCCCAAAGCTGGAGGTAGTATGCAATTTGAAAACGTAAATTGTTTGAAACCTGAATGTTTTATTTCATGTTATGAGACATCTCATATCTTGCTTTAAAGTAGCCTATAGTCAAAATCCGACAATGGAAACATGGAGTAAATTTTATAAAGACTGTCAGCGTGCACTGCGCCCGGCCCGCCACAGGAGGCGCTAATGTGCAACGGGACAAGGACATCCCTAACCCAGACAACGCTGCACCAATTGTGTGCCGCCCCATGGGTCTGACAGAGCCTGGACTCTAACCCAGAATACAGCTAGCACTGCGCCACTCGGGAGGCCATAAAGACTTTATAGGCGCGTGAGTTTCAAGTTGGGGAAGCTTACAATTTATCCTTCCATTTCTGTCGATCTGCGTGCCAGTTATGATTTTCATATGCACATTTTCGTGGAACAGTTTCTTTTCAATAACAACGTTTTAGTTTCTCAAAATCATTGTCATGTGGTTAATCATAGAAATCTGAATGAAAAATTATACAAATCAAAAAGTTAAAATTCAACTACTGCTAGCACCAGCCTCTGCCATATGGACACATTGATACACCTTGATCCATTGACAGCTTAAGAAAAGAGCGCATGGAACTCAGCCTATAGGCCAATGCAGCAGTACGCCTATAACTTCCATTGTCAACTAAGTAAAAATAGGCTAACAAATAAAAACAGTTGAAAAGATGATGAAAATGCAGGTTATTTAAATCGTATTCATCTCTCTGCTCAGGCTGTCTGCTCTCATGGGGAGTATATCAAAATAGACAATCAAAGGGCCAACAATTCACACAATGAATGCTCAAGAATTGGCGGGAGACGGCTGAGCCATTCTGGAGAGAGAGACTCTCTTCCTGTACCTTCGCCACTCACCAGTCCCCTTCTTCTTGTCTCAACATTTTCAATTATACTCCACATACTTCACACACATTTTAGATGCTTTTCACAGACAAGCACAACTCAATAATCAGCTAGGCCTATTCTGGGGTAGAATGAATGAATTTCCTCTCGGTACTGGACTTCCTATATGTGCAGGCGCTTGCACCAAAATTCTTTATGGGCCTAGTCATAGAACTACATATAAAATCCCTATTCATTCAATAGGATCTCTGTGGGCAAAGTCTAAAGATTTGTCATTTAACTTTCCAAATGTATGACCTTTTTATTGTGGCATAAACCCAACCAGTCATGTTTTCATCTGATTGTGCAACAACCCCTTCAAAAGGCAACTTTACGAGGCGAATGGAAAGAGACACCTGTTGCACTAAACACAAAAAATTGTAATGATATTTGGCGATAATTTATGCGTCCACTGCTATCTGCGGAGGTCTGGGTGTCGGCCAATCATCTTGGGAAGTCTGCACTTAAGCCCACTCACTCATTTTTCATGCCTCTGACATGCGGTAATGATAAATAGTGGTCTAATAGCTTTCAGTTTTCTTGACATTTTGTTTAAATATTGTGATAGGCTCACGTTTTACTGGTACGGGGTACTCCTACTATGTATTTTGCCTGGATGCCGTACCAGACCGTATTACCTTACTTTCACCCCTGAGCTTATTTCTACTACCGCAAATTGCAGGCTTCCCAAGTAGGCAAAGGCCTACAAGCTTGTGAATTGAAACAATCCACAGCTATTTTTAAAAAGAAGCTAATGATCCTCGGTTCCTCTGCGGCTAAGTCATGCTTTCTAATGAAGTATTTTGAATGATTAAATGTATTTCTGTATTTCTCCTTCCGTGGCCTCCAACTGCTCTTAAATGCAATTAAAACTAAATGCATGCTCTTCAACCGATCGCTGCCCGCCCTTTCAGCATCACTACTCTGGACGTTCTGTCTTAGAATATGTGGACAACTACAAATACCTAGGTGTCTGGTTAGAATGTGAACTCTCCTTCCAGACTCACATAAAACATCTCCAATCCAAAATTACATTTAGAATCGGTTTCCTATTTCGCAACAAAGCCTCCTTCACTCATGCTGCCAAGCATACCTTAGTAAAACTGACTATCCTACCGATCCTCGACTTCGGCGATGTCATTTACAAAATAGCCTCCAACACTCTACTTAAAAACTTGGATGCAATCTATCACAGTGCCATCTGTTTTGTCACCAAAGCCCCATATACTACCCACCACTGCGACCTGTACGCTCTTGTTGGCTGGCCCTCGCTTCATACTCGTCGCCAAACCCTCTGGCTCCAGGTCATCTACAAGTTTTTGCTAGGTAAAGCCCTTGACTTATCTCAGCTCACTGCTCACCATAGCAACACCCACCCGTAGCATGCGCTCCAGCAGGTATATCTCACTGGTCACCCCCAAAGCCAATTCCTCCTTTGGCCGCCCCACCTTCCAGTTCTCTGCTGCCAATGACTGAAACAAACTACAAAAATCACTGAAGTTGGAGACTCATATCTCCCTCACTAGCTTTAAGCACCAGCTGACCGAGCAGCTCACAGATCACTGCACCTGTACATAGCCCATCTGTAAATAGCCCATCCAACTATCTCATCCCCATACTGTATTTACTTATCTTGCTCCTTTGCACCCCAGTATCTCTACTTGCACATTCATCTTCTGCACATCTATCACTCCAGTGTTTTATTGGTATATTGTAATTACTTCGCCACCATGGCCTATTTATTCTCTTACCTCCCTTATCTTAATTTGCACACACTGTATATAGACCTTTTCTACTGTAATATTGACTGTATGTTTGTTTTATTCCATGTGTAACTCTGTTGTATCTTGGCCAGGTCTCAGTTCTAAATGAGAACTTGTTCTCAACTAGCCTACCTGGTGAAATAAAATTCAAAAAAGATAGACAGGAGTAATTATTTAATTTTGGCAATTTTATAGAACCCACCGCTATGCCATTTCTCATGTTCTATTGGTTTTCATATCAACATTCACAATCCTAGTCGTATTAGCAACCCATCCTAGTTGTTGCATCTTAAGATCCCCACCTCTTTCTCAGTTTCTAACAGACATTTTCATCTCTGTCACATATGGAACCGTTCTAATCAGGTGTGCTGTTTTGATTGGTGTTTTCCCGCGATTTGCATTTTGGCAAATGTTTGAAAATTACTTTTTTATTGGCTGCATCAGTATGAGTTGCTTGTTCTGTTACCATAATCAAAATGTGATCTATGTCATTCTGAGCACCGTGGGTGGACACCCTAATACATATTGGTCCAGGAAATGTTTCTAATGGCCGTTACATTAAAATCTTCCTGGTCACTTTGTCCGGTGTCACATTTTCAGAATCCCTGGATGGTGTGTAATTTTTGGATGGTGTGGATTTTAGACACTGAGGAAGTTGTTGACTGACATTAGCTAGCTAGGCACATTTTAGGTTAGTTGTAATGTGCCTGAGAGAATGTGAAGCTCAGCCCTGATTCTCCCCTGGGCTGATGGACTGTCTACTGATCTACCCCATAAAATACCCAATATGGACTGCTGTGGCCCTTCTCTTGCTCAGTGGTTGTTATTATTAGTAATTCCTGTGCTCTTGGCCAGCTGAAGAGGCCAGAGTTAGGCAACCCGGCCAAACCCATCATCAACAATGACCAGAGCAACCTGATGAATCTTTGTAAATATGAAGCTATCTCACATGATACTAGATACATTGATCTTAATGATCTACCAATGTCATGATTCATTGAGCAGGTTGTTTGTTGCTATGGAACCATGACGTGCGTAGTACGTCGATTGGAGGGCCAAATTTCCCCGGAATATGTATTTTTCTTTTGCATCTGATACATGATATAAGCAAAATTATTACAACAAGGTTGAAAAATAAGAGCTTTTGTGTGACTCGCATAAAGCCGAGGCAACTTTCAGGGAAGATTTCACTCAAGATGTTTAATGCGAGTGGGCAATTGGCTTTTTAGAACTGAACTATTTTAGCCCATGATGAGATGGACTGAGAAGGAGATGCTCAGAGGTCGGGCTCTACACAGCATTCCTCTGATATGCCCATATTTGGTGAAGTGCAGCGGGCTCCCAGTAACTAACAGGCTAGAGAAACAGAGAGAGCAGTAGACCCCAAAACCACATGAAAATGCCAGATATGCCCCAGACCCAAACATTCCACATACACACAGCCTGCCACTACAAGCACTCATATCTAATGTAGCATAATGTAATTTTATTACATCAGACAGGATTGGACGTGTTGTACATTTGATCATCTGAGAAGGAGAGTAGGAGCGAGAGAAGGTGAAAGACTGAGAAGGAGGCAAGAGAGACGAAACCTGAGAAAGACAGAAAGGTGAAGGTTTGAGTGTTTCTCAAACACTGAGTCGTGGACCGACACCGGTCCCGGAGATGTTGCCGCTGACCAGTCCCTCGGGTAGTTGACTGACACCAGTTGGGCAGTTCTCAAATGCTATTTTTAATCTAAGCGGACCTCCCAAGAAGGAGGACTACAGCTCTTCAGTCTCTGATGAGAACCTGGGCCGGAGGGTCAATGACTGGGAGGATAGGGACAGGAAACGGGGTCATTCAGTTTTCTCCACAGCCTACACGGTTCTGTTTTGATGCAGCACAGAGGGAAGCGGCATGTCGAGGCACATATGCCGTATAAAACAGCAGCTTGCTGCTTCCCATTCACCCCTGAGCAGAGCAGGTGCTGGTTTCTTACACTACTTGCCACCGGTCCGGGCAATAAAACTCCCCAGAAAAATGTATCAATTATGGAGCGGGTGTGCTCTACCTAATTCAAATGCTGGCTCTGCGAGTCTCACTCTGACACCATTTTTGGAATGATATGATGAAGCCCATTCATCAAATCATTTTGGCTGGCACTGGCAGATAGAGAAAGAAGTTGTACTTCATCAAGCATTGAACTAGTGGGAATGTCCAATTTTCCCCTAAAATCTCAATACTCCCCTTGACAGTTTGTTCATTGTGAGGATAAAGACCTGCTCGATTAAAAACGTTTCCTAGCTTTATTAGTAGTGTTTTATTGCTTCTTTGTGTGTCCTGTTCGTAGAAACTGTGAACTGAGTCAGAGAGACAGTCTGTGAGAAAGTTGTTAGCGATAATAATACCCCCCCTGTGCAGCTAAATATAGCCGGCCCCATAGGAGGACAATAGGAGGATATGGGATTGGATCTGGAGTGGAGAAATCAAACCCACTACAACACATGGACTATATCTCAAATGCCACCCTATTCCCTATATAGTGCACTACATTTTATCCATAGTGCTCTGGTCAAAAGTAATGCACTATATAAGGAATAGGGTGGCATTTGGGACTCAGCCAGAGAGGATGAATGGCAGTGTTGGCAGATGGAGGAGTCTTTGTCGATGCCAGTATCAGATCAGACGACGTATACATACTCAAAGAACACACAGCCACTGGACTGGACTGGCCCTCTCTCTCGCTCTCTCTCCCGATGTGGGTTGGACTTGCCCTGGCCTTAACCTGATCCTAGATCTGTAGCTATCTTCCCCCAACCCTAACCACAACCATTTGAGGGGAACAAGGGAAAAGTGTGTAATACCTTCATGCTTTCTCCTTCACAAAGATAGAAAGGGGCATCTTTTATGAGACAGATTCCCCTCCCACCCCCCTTTTTCTCCCCCCCTTACCCTCCCAGCACAAAAAAATTCCCTCGCCGTACAGTAAAGAGACTAGCTTGCTCCAGTCTGTATTCTAAGTTTCTCTGAGTGTGACCCAGTGTAATTGCCATATTTGGAAGCCCTCATGGTTTACTGGCAGCTTGCATTAAAACAGGATCCATGTGAATGGCCTTAAAAGGAGCTAAGGAGAGAAACAGCACCTGTTTTACATCTGCAGCCAGAGTACAGTTCAGTCTGGGCCTGATAACAACAGTACAGGAATCTCACTGAACTAGAGAGACCATGCTGGGGTTCAGGGGGAATTCTAGACGGTAGAGGGGCAATAGGGAGTTTGGGAGAAACCGTGATAAATTGTGCCTTTCCAAAGGCAAACATGCACCTATATGCAGAACCACGTGCGTTCGCAGTAGCACACGCGTACACACAAACGTATTTACTCCAGCCTCCCAGGGCTGTCACCTCCTCCATTCACTCCACTGGACCTGAATGGATTTCCCCCGTTGTCCCGGCAACCCATCGATAACGGATACGTGACCTTATAGTAGGGGCTGTATATGTCCTCTGTCTGTGGGAAAGAGTGAAGGAAGGAGGGAGGGATGGAGGATGAAAAACAGACGTTGTGATATCTATCCACCTGTTATATAGCAGCTCCGGGTAGAAGTTTCCCTTAGGCTCAGACGGAGATCTAGGACCCTGTGCCCCTTCAGCACTGTGGCTGTTGAAAGAGGCTAATCAGACTATACTTCCCAGTTTGCTACAAGGCAATCACTTCATCATTCTACAGATTGTTGTCCTGTTCTACTGGTATTTACCCTGGTATACAGTCTGTGTCATGTCAGGTTTGGCCATTACTTGTGCCTGAATGTTGTTCCTCTGTTATTCCCCCTCTAGCCGAGCACGCTGCCCCAGGGCACGGTAAATATGAACCTGTGTGCTGACGTCATTGACGCAGAGCCCAAGACGGGCCAGAAGAACGCTCTCTGTATCATCACTCCTGAACAGGAGTACTTTATACGAGGGGAGAACAAAGAGATCATCAATGGGTAAACACGTGTGTATGTATGTATGTGTGCTTACGTGTGTGTGTTCTCTATGCCTTCACCATCATTCTGTTCTCGCTCTTTCCCAGGTGGACTGAACAGCTGGTGGTGTATCCCAGGACCAACAAGCAGAACCAGAAGAAGAAACGCAAGGTGGAGCCCACCACTTCTCAGGAACCAGGACCAGCAAAGGTGGCGGTGACGGGCTCAGGTATCCCCGAGGCGGGCTCAGAGAAGGTTCAAGACTCCAGCTCCATCATCTGGCAGGAGGAGCTGAGCCAGAGAGAGGCTGAGGGGGCGGCCGTGTGGCCTTCTGCTGACTTGCCCTCGCTGGGCTCACCACCACCCTCTACAGGTATGGAGGAACCACAGCACATCTAGCCCCATAGTCCTCATCTTTAGTGTAGTATATGAGTCTTTCTATAAACCAGGGTACCGGTGAGAATGGCTTACTCTGGACAACTTGTTAGAGCTGTTGATAAGTCATTGATAATAACCTGCCACATTTGTTCATGTCATTACATTAAGATATACGGGGGGACATAGCTACAGTGCACTCCGTAATTATTGGGACAGTGAAGTATTTTTTTTAGTTTGTTTGTATTTGAAATTAAACAATGACTCTGATGTTAAAGTGCAGAATGTCAGCTTTAATTTGAGGGTATTTTCATCCATATCGGGTGAACTGTCTAGAAATTACAGAATTTTTTGTATATAGTCCCCCTCTTTTAGGGGACCAAAAGTATAAATTCATTTAAATGCATATTCAACTAGTAAACTTTTATATGATATACACATTGGTGCGGCTGGCTTCCGGGTTGGATGCGCGCTGTGTTAAGAAGCAGTACGGCTGGTTGGGTTGTGTATCGGAGGACGCATGACATTCAACCTTCGTCTCTCCCGAGCCCGTACGGGAGTTGTAGCAATGAGAAAAGATAGTAGCTACTACAACAATTGGATACCACGAAATTGGGGAGAAAAAGGGGTAAAATAAAAAATTGTCTAAAATGTGTTACTTGCTATGCATTCGTGCATTTGGTTTGCTAATTTTAGTAGCTTCTTCCTAAATCAAGAATTTGCTTGGAAACGGCAGAAAATCACGTTCTAGGTCACGTTCACGTTCTAGGTCATTTGTTTTGTGTGTGCAGCAAACTGTGAGTAGCATTTGAGTTGCTTGTATACTACTATAGTTTAAGTCAGAAACTGTACAAATTGTTCGCAATGCACTCATTAGCATCTAGTTAGCATTCTCTATGGGATTCTACACAAACCTGTTAGCATTGCTAACCTTTGGATTATCGAGTATCAGTGGGGTTTGAAAACGGCGCCCATTGTGTTCAGTGCCGGTATTACCTAATATCGTGGTAAGGCACAAGGTCAGTATGAAGGTATGACAATCTGGATACCGCTCAAGCCTAGTTGCACTACTCGTTTGCGGTAAAACCACGTGCTGTTATTATGAGGACAATAACATCTAATGCTGGCTTCAGCTTGGCTTTCTATACAAATCCTTCCATTACAAAAAGGAACCTGGTTTTTGGACACTTTCTCATTATAAAAACAGTGATGGGTGAGATTAATGGTACTGCTATTCCTGGCCTTATTCTGTGTACCTGCATCGGCCACATAGGCTACAGAAATCGTCATGCATCCAATTTATTTCACATTTTAGAATGTAATAATAATTTTAATATCAAAGCATTATTCTTGAAGTGGTGATGGCCTACTTTAAAAAATACAGTGCCTTGCGAAAGTATTTGGCCCCCTTGAACTTTGCGACCTTTTGACACATTTCAGGCTTCAAACATAAAGATATAAAACTGTATTTTTTTGTGAAGAATCAACAACAAGTGGGACACAATCATGAAGTGGAACGACATTTATTGGATATTTCAAACTTTTTTAACAAATCAAAAACTGAAAAATTGGGCGTGCAAAATTACTCAGCCCCTTTACTTTTAGTGCAGCAAACTCTCTCCAGAAGTTCAGTGAGGATCTCTGAATGATCCAATGTTGACCTAAGTGACTAATGATGATAAATACAATCCACCTGTGTGTAATCAAGTCTCCGTATAAACGCACCTGCACTGTGATAGTCTCAGAGGTCCGTCAAAAGCGCAGAGAGCATCATGAAGAACAAGGAACACACCAGGCAGGTCCGAGATACTGTTGTGAAGAAGTTTAAAGCCGGATTTGGATACAAAAAGATTTCCCAAGCTTTAAACATCCCAAGGAGCACTGTGCAAGCGATAATATTGAAATGGAAGGAGTATCAGACCACTGCAAATCTACCAAGACCTGGCCTTCCCTCTAAACTTTCAGCTCATACAAGGAGAAGACTGATCAGAGATGCAGCCAAGAGGCCCATGATCACTCTGGATGAACTGCAGAGATCTACAGCTGAGGTGGGAGACTCTGTCCATAGGACAACAATCAGTCGTATATTGCACAAATCTGGCCTTTATGGAAGAGTGGCAAGAAAGCCATTTCTTAAAGATATCCATAAAAAGTGTTGTTTAAAGTTTGCCACAAGCCACCTGGGAGACACACCAAACATGTGGAAGAAGGTGCTCTGGTCAGATGAAACCAAAATTGAACTTTTTGGCAACAATGCAAAACCTTATGTTTGGCGTAAAAGCAACACAGCTCATCACTCTGAACACACCATCCCCACTGTCAAACATGGTGGTGGCAGCATCATGGTTTGGGCCTGCTTTTCTTCAGCAGGGACAGGGAAGATGGTTAAAATTGATGGGAAGATGGATGGAGCCAAATACAGGACCATTCTTGAAGAGAACCTGATGTAGTCTGCAAAAGACCTGAGACTGGGACGGAGATTTGTCTTCCAACAAGACAATGATCCAAAACATAAAGCAAAATCTACAATGGAATGGTTCAAAAATAAACATATCCAGGTGTTAGAATGGCCAAGTCAAAGTCCAGACCTGAATCCAATCGAGAATCTGTGGAAAGAACTGAAAACTGCTGTTCACAAATGCTCTCCATCCAACCTCACTGAGCTCGAGCTGTTTTGCAAGGAGGAATGGGAAAAAATGTCAGTCTCTCGATGTGCAAAACTGATAGAGACATACCCCAAGCGACTTACAGCTGTAATCGCAGCAAAAGGTGGCGCTACAAAGTATTAACTTAAGGGGGCTGAATAATTTTGCACGCCCAATTTTTCAGTTTTTGATTTGTTAAAAAAGTTTGAAATATCCAATAAATGTCGTTCCACTTCATGATTGTGTCCCACTTGTTGTTGATTCTTCACAAAAAAATACAGTTTTATATCTTTATGTTTGAAGCCTGAAATGTGGCAAAAGGTCGCAAAGTTCAAGGGGGCCGAATACTTTCGCAAGGCACTGTATATATATACTTTTTGAATGCTTTTTAGTGGGGGGTTCTATATGAAGCCCTATGTTCAATTATATATTTATATATATATATATATATATATATATATATATATATATATATATATATATATATATATATATATATATATATATATATATATATATATATATATATATATATATATATATATATATTTTTACAATTTATTTTACCTTTTTATGTAACCAGGTAGGCTAGTTGAGAACAAGTTCTTATTTGCAACTGCGACCTGGCCAAGATAAAGCATAGCAGTTTGACGACAACACAGAGTTGCACATGGAATGAACAAAACATAGTCAATAATACAGCAGAACAAAAGAAAACAAAAGTCTATAAACAGGGTGTGCAAATGAGGTAAGATGAGGGAGTTAAGGCAATAAATAGGCCATGGTGGCTAAGTAATTACAATATGGCAATTTAAACACTGGAATGGTAGATGTGCAGAAGATGAAAATGAAGATATACATTATACAGTTGTTTAACATTGAGGTCCTTAAATGTTAATTGAGAGCTTTAAAATTTAAGCTTTCTGCCCATATCAGATATGTCTATGTCCTGGGAAATGTTTTTGTTACTTACAACCTCATGGTAATCACATTAGCCTACGTTAGCTCAACCGTCTCACGGGGGGACACCAATCCCATAGAGGTGAAAAAGTACCTGAGAGTACTTGAATTTGACTTGCCAATGTCTGTATGAACCCTGCTTAAAGGATGTATAGGTGGATTTAGGGGCCTATTTGCATATATTCCTCTAAGTACACATGTGGAACTACATGAAAAAAAAAACATTTTATTTTTGTTTCAAACCATTTTGAAGTTATCCCAATGTCACACATTGGCCCCAGTATTTATAGAAATACCCATATGTCAATCTGATAGGATTGTAATGGTGTTAGCAAGCTACACAGCTGTAAAATATTATAACATTAGCGATGGTAAGAGTTTTCTACTGTTCTTATCTATCCTTCACCATCATTGACCCTCCACCCCCCTCCCTCTTCCAGGTGAATGTGGTTCCGTGGGTCGGGGCTCAGATGCCGGCTCAGTCAATGGTGACGAGGTGGACCGTAGCGGCCTCCCTCTCCACGGCTCAGTCCCGCTACCCCACCACGACCTCCTGTCTCCCACGGGCTCCTGCTCCAGCCTGGGCGGGGTGCCCCGCTGCCTCTCCCCGGTCCCCAGCGACCCTTTCCCCTCCGGCAGCTCCCTGCTGTCCAACGGCTCCCACATCAGTGGCTCTGTTAGTTCGCTGGACTCTGACGCCAGCGGCAGCACGGTGACCAGCACAGAGAGCCACCCGGGGGGGCGGTTAGGGCTAGGCCACAGCGGGCACAATGATATGCCACGGTCCAGGAGGCTGGAGGCTGAGGCCAGGAAGGCAGAGAAGAGGAGTCGAGTGAGGAGTCCTGGTGAGGAGAAAGAGGTCGTGTTCAGTCCCGAAAGGAGGCAAGTCTGTCTGTCTGTCCATCTGTTTGCATGTCTGTTCTGTCTTAGTCCAGAGAGACAAAAAAGATAGTTCCATGTTCAGACCTAAGAGGTCAGTATAATGAGAATAAAAGAAGGTTCCAGACTTCAGTCACCGTTTCTTACCTAGGATATATTTATCAAGGTAAAGCCTTAGCTGTTAATCAGGTACTTGTATAGGCTGGTAAACCAGGTTAGTGAACTCTGCTGTCTGACTGCCAGGTTACAGACCAGCAGGCACTCTGGCCTGGAAGGACATCAGTAGAGATTCCAATGATGCAGCAACACACACAGTCTCTGCTTCTAAACACACTTGCACAGATACACACACACAGCCTTGTGATGCACACACACCCCCAACGAAGCTGCGTCAAAACACACACACTCAGACCAAGAGGAAAAGGCTGTGTTTGGTGAAATCGACGAATCTCTGCTTTCCATAGTTCCTTTTTACTTCTCATAGGAGTTATGTATGTACAGTTGATTCCCTGTCTTAGGTCAGTTAGGATCACCACTTTATTTTAAGAATGTGAAATGTCAGAATAATATTAGTGATTTATTTCAGCTTTTATTTCTGCTTTTATTTCTTTCATCACATTCCTAGTGGGTCAGACGTTTACATACACTCAATTAGTATTTGGTAGCATTGCCTTTAAATTGTTTAACTTGGGTCAAACAAGTTGGGTGAATTTTGGCCCATTCCTCCTGACAGTGCTGGTGTAAATTAGTCAGGTTGGTAGACCTCCTTGCTCGCACAAGCTTTTTCAGTTCTGCCCACAAATGTTCTATAGGATTGAGGTCAGGGCTTTGTGATGGCCACTCCAATACCTTGACTTTGTTGACCTTAAGCCATTTTGCCACAACTTTGGAAGCATGCTTGGGGTCGTTGTCCATTTGGAAGACCCATTTGCGACCAAGCTTTAACTTCCTGACTGATGTCTTGAGATGTTGCTTCAATATATCCACATAATTTTCTTTCCTCAGTCCCTCCTGCAGTAAAGCACCCCCACAACATGATGCTGCCACCCCCGTGCTTCAGGGATGGTGTTCTTTGGCTTGCAAGCATCCCCCTTTTTCCTCCAAACATAACGATGGTCATTATGGCCAAACAGTTCTATTTTTGTTTCATCAGACCAGAGGGCATTTCTCCAAAAAGTACGATCTTTGTCCCCATGTGCAGTTGCAAACAGTAGTCTGGCTTTTTTATGGTGGTTTTGGAGAAATGGCTTCTTCCTTGCTGAGCAGCCTTTCAGGTTATGTCGATATAGGACTTGTTTTATTGTGGATATAGATACCTTTGTACCTGTTTCCTCCAGCATCTCCACAAGTTCCTTTGCTGTTGTTCTGTGATTGATTTGCACTTTTCGTACCAAAGTAAATCTCTAGGAGACAGAACGCGTCTCCTTCCTGAGTGGTATAATGGCTGTGTGGTCCCATGGTGTTTATGCTTACTATTGTTTGTACAGATGAACGTGGTACCTTCAGACATTTGAGAAATTGCTGCCAAGGATGAACCAGACTTGTGGTCGTCTATAATTGTTTTTCTGAAGTCTTTGCTGATTCTCTTTTGATTTTCCCATGATGTCAAGCAAAGAGGCATTGACTGTGAAGGTAGGCCTTGGAATACATCCACAGGTACACCTCCAATTGACTCAAATGGTGTCAATTAGCCTATACGAAGCTTCTAAAGCCATGACATCTTTTCTGGAATTTTCCAAGCTGTTTTAAAGGCACAGTCAACTTAGTGTATGTAAAGTTCTGACCCACTGGAATTGTGATACAGTGAATTATAAGTGAAATAATCTGTCTGCAAACAATTTTTGCAAAGATTTAAATACAGAAATACTCATTATAAAAATTCAGAAAAGATACAACTATTTTACATTGGTTTAAAGATTAACGTCTTGTGAATAGAACCACTGTGTCAGATTTAAAAAATGCTTTACAGCGAAAGCAGATCGTACGATTATTTCAGAACATCGCCCAGCAGACAAATCATTACAAACAGTAACTGGCCAAGTAGAAGAGTTACACAAGTCAGAAATAGAGATAAAATTAATCCCTTTGATGATCTTCATATGGTGGCACTCAGAAGACATTCATTTATTCAATAAATGTTCCTTTTGTTCGATAAAGCCTCTCTTTATATCCGAAAACCTCAGTTTTGTTCGCATTTTCTTCAGTAATCCACAGACTAAAAAGCAGTCACAACAGGCAGACAAAAAATCCAAATTGTATCTGTAAAGTTCATAGAAACATGTCAAACTATGTTTATATTCAATCCTCAGGTTGTTTTTAGCCCAAATGATCTATAATATTTCAACCGGATTATAACGTTGTCGATATAAAAGGTAAACAAGAAAGGCACTCTCTTGTCGTGCGCATGAAAAAGCTTTGACACGGCCGGGTCCACTCATTCAGACTTCTCTTACTCCCTAATTTTTCAGAATACAAGCCTGAAACAATTTCTAAAGACTGTTGACATCTAGTGGAAGGCATAGGAACTGCAATTTGAGTCCTAGGTCAATGGATACTGTAATGACATTGAATCGAAAACTACACAACAACAAAACAAACTACTTCCTGAATGGATTTTTCTGATGTTTTCGCCTGCCAAATCAGTTCTGTTATACTCAGACATTATTTTAACAGTTTTGGAAACTTTAGCGTTTTCTATCCAAATCTACTAATTATATGCATATCCTATCTTCTGGGCCTGAGTAGAAAGCTGTTTAATTTGGGTATGCTTTTCATCCAAAATTCCAAAGGGTGCCCCCTACCCTAGAGAAGTTAACAAGAAATGTGTGGAGTGGTTGAAAATTAGTTTTAATGACTCCAACCTTAGTGTTTATAAACTTCCGACTTCAACTGTAATAATTACCTTTCCCTGTGTTTTTTTCCCCCTGTGGTTTTTCAGCATAAACACACTGAATAAACAGGCTTTGTACTTTACATTCGCCCATCATCCGCTCCTGGCTCTGTTCTAGGAAAGGGTCAAGAGGTTAAGCAGACACACCCACACCACACCCACCCACCTCATCCCCTCATCCAAAACCAGGCCTGAGAGGAAGAGCTTAACGAGAGAGCAAGGAAGAGATCAGGAATGTCCAGTAGACTGATTAAAAATTGGTCCATTTTGTTTCATTTCAGAACACTGCCATTCTGGACCCCAGCAGCACTCTATTCCAGAATTATTGCACACAAATACAAACACACACACACACTGCCACTCGGCTCCTTCACTGGCTGGTGGGGTGCAAACAGTCATGTGACTGAAAATACCTCTCGTCCTCTCTTTCTCGCCATTTCTTCATTTCTCTCTCTCCCTCACCCGTTGCCTTGTAAGGAAGCCAGCTACCGCAGAGGATTCCCCTAATAAGGGCACAGTAAAAAAATGTATTTCCAAGCGACTCTCGCTCCTCATCAACCGAGGGTAGAAAGAAAGACGTAAGGGAGGAATACGTCAAAGCTGCCGGTGTATCTATCGTTTCACTGCATGTCTGCTGTGTGTTTACAGAAGTTGGAACAGAAAGGTCACAAGAGTATGAACCTAAACTCTCCTTCTCAAATTCATCATGTCTGTTACTCACGTTTCATGTAGCGGGGTATTGTAATGTTCACCTATAAATGTGAATTATGCAACGTTTACCCCCCAACCACACACCCGTACACACGTACACACGTACACACGTACACACGTACACACGTACACACGTACACACACACACACACACACACACACACACACACACACACACACACACACACACACACACACACACACACACAGGAAAACTACAGTATCCAATAAAGTTAATCTATTTTCTCCACCTGAGAAGGAAGTACATTTTTTTTTGCCATACCCAAAACCATTTTTTTTTTATCCACAAAAAAAAGTTCAACTAAAGGCCTCTGACCTCTAGCCTTCACCGCTGACCTTTAACCTTGTTCCATATGTGTTCTAGTCGATCTGGGGTGATAGAGAAGCTGGAGGCATTGGAGCTGGAGAATGCAGAGAGGATGGAGGTGGAGGAGGCTGGGAGGACTGGAGCCAGACAGGGCCGCAGCGAACACAGACGCTTCCACAAAGAGGTACAACTACAGCACTGTGTGTATGTGTGGTACAGAGATTGTACCCCCTTTAAACCCATTCAGTTGATCTTGATCTTAGAGAGGTAGGTCTAGGGCACAAATAATAATAATAATCAATAATTTTGCTCTTTATTTAACCATCTTACTTATTAAACCTTATTTGTTCATCCAAAATTGTGAATAACTCACCACAGGTTAATGAGAAGAGTGTGCTTGAAAGGAGGCACATAACTCTGCAATGTTGGGTTGTATTGGAGAGAAAGTCTGTCTTAAATAATTTTCCACACAGTCTGTGGCTGTATTTAGTTTTCATTCTAGTGAGGGCCGAGAATCCGCTCATGTAGTTACATCAGTGTCTTAACATCTCGATTTGCCAAGGCAGGATACTCTGAGCGCAGCCCAATCCAGAAATCTGGCAGTGGCTTCTGATTAAATTCAATTTTCACAGAACCGCTTGTTGCAATTTGGATGAGGCTCTCTTGTTCAGATATCGGTAAGTGGACTGGAGACAGGAAATTAAAGGGATAACGAATCCAGTTGTTTGTGTCATCCGTTTCAGGAAAGTACCTGCGTAATTGCACACCCATATCACATTTGACATTGTCCTTAAGCTTGAGTTCATTTGTACACAAAAATCATACCATGATGGAAAGACCTGTGTGTTGTCCTTGTTAATGCAGACAGAGAGGAGCTCCAACTTCTTAATCATAGCCTCAATTGTGTCCCGCACATTGAATATAGTTGCGGAGAGTCCCTGTAATGCTAGATTCAGATCTTTCAGGCGAGAAAAAACATCACCCAGATAGGCCAGTCGTGTGAGAAGCTCGTCGTCAGACAAGTGCAAATTATGGTCAGTAAAGAAAACTTTAAGCTTGTCTCTCAATTTAAAAAAAAATGTGTCAATTGATAACCAGCGTACTTCTGTATGTTGTAAAAGTGTTACATGGTCGCTACCCATATCATTGCATAGTGCAGAAAATACACAAGAGTTCAGGGGCCTTGCTTTAATAAAGTTAACTATTTTCACTGTAGTGTCCAAAACGTCGTTCAAGCTGTCAGGCATTCCCTTGGCAGCAAGAGCCTCTCGGTGGATGCTGCAGTGTACCCAAATGGGGTCGGGAGAAACTGCTTGCATGCGTGTTACCACTCCACTATGTCACCCTGTCATGGCTTTTGCGCCATCAGTACAAATACCAGCACATCTTGACCATCAAAGTCCATTTGATGTCACAAAGTTGCCCAGTACTTTAAAAATATATTGTCCTGTTTCCAGTGGTTTGCAGAAGAGGATGTCTTCCTTAATTGACCCCCCCCCCCCCCCCCCCCCACCCCCCCATAAACATAATGGACATATATCAGGAGCTGTGCCAGGCCCGCCTCGTCTGTTGACTCATCCAGCTGTAACGCGTAGAATTCACTGTCTTGTATGCGAAGCAGTAATTGTTGTAAAACATCCCCTGCCATGTCACTGATGCGTCGGGAAACAGTGTTGCTTGATGAAGGCATTGTCGGTATGGTTTTTTTTTGTTGCCTTTTCCCCCGGCATTGTCACAGCCATGTCCACGTCAGCAGGAAGAAGTCCTCCACAATAGTATGGGTCTTGCCTGTCCTAGCCACTCGGTAGCTCACCATATAAGATGCTTGTAGCCCCTTCTTATTAATGGTATCTGTTGCTTTTATACATGTCTTACTACTCGAAAGTCGTCTTAATTCTCGCTCCAAAAACTCCCGTGGCCTATTTTTCAAATTGCCATGTTTTGTTTCTAAATGTCTGCACAAGAGTGAAGGTTTCATCGAGTTGTGAGAAAGTACTTTTGCACATATAACACACTGGCTGAGGAAAGGCACTTGTCCCAATATAAGTGAACAGTTTGGCTACATACGGTCTGTTAGTGGAATTCCCACGAGAGAATAACGGTTGATGTGATTGGATGTTAATTATTTGACTAGGCTACCTGTATTTGACATTGTGTTATTTCGCTGAACACTAGTTGGTTGAATTGTATTTTTGGTAGTGAAATGAGGCTACTCAGGGGAGAAAAAAAACTCACCCAAATGTATAGCCCCGTTGGAAAATATAAATTAACTGTTTGAAAATGTGAAGAAAAAATGTAAATAATTAAAACATGTGAATTCCCACATCAGTTTGGGAACACCTGCTCTACATTAATCATTTGGAAACAAATATTTAGAAAAGGAGTACTTTGACCAAATTTCCAAAATGTATTTTCTGAACATTGTCACTAAGTTAACCCAAACTATTTACTGTATTAAATTGCCCATTGTTCTATAATAAAGATAACCTTTCACATTGAACAGAACTGTTCTTTGTTTACACTCTTTTGGCATCGTTAGATAATTCACATTATGGCCATGTGCTAAAGCAGTAAGGAAGTGCTTAAAAAACAAATGAAAAGATTTCAACAATATCAAATGTATTTATATAGCCCTTCGTACATCAGCTGATATCTCAAAGTGCTGTATAGCCTAAAACCCCAAACAGCAAGCAATGCAGGTGTAGAAGCACAGTGGCTAGGAAAAACTCCTTAGAAAGGCCAAAACCTAGGAAGAAACCTAGAGGAACCAGGCTATGATGGGTGGCCAGTCCTCTTCTGGCTGTGCCGGTTGGAGATTATAACAGAACATGGCCAAGATGTTCAAATGTTCATAAATGACCAGCAGGGTCAAATAATAATAATCTCAGTAGTTGTCGAGGGTGCAGCAAGTCAGCACCTCCGGAGTAAATGTCAGTTGGCTTTTCATAGCCGATCATTAAGAGTATCTCTATCACTCCTGCTGTCTCTAGAGAGTTGAAAACAGCAGGTCTGGGACAGGTAGCATGTCCGGTGAACAGGTCAGGATTCCATAGCCGCAGGCAGAACAGTTGAAACTGGAGCAGCAGCACGGACAGGTGGACTGGGGACAGCAAGGAGTTATCATGCCAGGTAGTCCTGAGTCATGGTCCTAGGGCTCAGGTCTTCAGAGAGAAAGAGAATTAGAGAGAGCATACTTAAATTCACACAGGACACCTGTGTGTGATTTCCTGCAAGACAGGCATGTCAGTGTTCTGCCATGGCCAGCGAAGAGCCTGGATCTCAATCCCATTGAGCATGTCTGGGACCTGGGATCGGAGGGTGAGGGCTAGGGCCATTCCCCCCAGAAATGTCCGGGAACTTGCAGGTGTCTTGGTGGAAGTGTGGGGTAACATCCCACAGCAAGAACTGGCAAATCTGGTGCAGTCCATGAGGAGGAGATGCACTGCAGTTCTTAATGCAGCTGGTGGCCACACCAGATACTGACTGTTTGATTTTGACCCGACCCCCCCCCCCCCCCCTCCCCTTTGTTCGGGGACACATTATTAAATTTCTGCTAGCCACATGTCTGTGGAACTTGTTCTGTTTATTTCTGTTGTTGAATCTTGATATGTCCATACAAATATTTACACGCTAAGATAAACACAGTTGACAGTGAGAGGACGTTTCTTTTTTTGCTGAGTTTATATACTGTATTGTATTTTATACCACACCACTGACTGTTAAACAGCCATCCAGCACATCAGAGGCTGCTGACTATAGACAGATTAGGAGTCACTGGCAACTTTAAGGAAATGAAACACTAGCCACTTTAATAATGTCTCCATATATTTCATTACTCATCTCATATGTGTATATATTCTGTTCTATGCCACTGTATCTTAGTCCAATGCCGCTCGGACATATACAGTGGGAAAACAAGTATTTGATACACTGCTGATATTGCAGGTTTTCCTACTTACAAAGCATGTAGAGGTCTGTAATTTGTATCATAGGTACACTTCAACTGTGAGAGACGGAATCTAAAACAAAAATCCAGAAAATCACATTGTATGATTTTTAAGTAATTAAGTTGTTTCCTTCTCACCAAGCTGCTTGCCTATTGTCCTGTAGCCGATCCCAGCTACTTGTGCAGGTCTACAATTTTATCCCTGATGTCCTTACACAGCTGTCTGGTCTTGGCCATTGCGGAGAGGTTGGAGTCTGCTTGATTGAGTGTGTGGACAGGTGTCTTTTATACAGGTACTCAAAATCTGCATTGGGAATGGTCTGTATTCTCTAGAATATATATGTAAAAAAGGGGTCATGTAAAGATATCCACTGATATGGACCCTTTCCACCCAGTGAAACCTCCCTGGTCTTTGTAGTTGAACGTGTGCTTGAAATTCACTTCTCGAGTGACGGACCTTACACGTAATTGTATGTGTGGGGTTATTCAAAAACACCTATTATTGAACACTGAATGAGTCCATGCAACTTATTATGCGATTTGTTGAGACTTATATTTGACTCCTGAACTTTACATGATTTAAGTTTGCCATAACAACGGGGTTACATGGCATTTCAGCTTTAAATGTCTAAAATGTTCTACTAACAAATTCCACTTTGATATTATGGGGTATTGTGTGTCGATCAGTGACACAAAATCTCAATTTAGTTTTAAATTCAGGCTGTAACGTAACAAAATGTGTAAGTAAAGAGTTGTGAATACTTTCTGAAAGGCACTGTATATTGTCCATACTGTCTATACACACCTTGTATTTGTATCCCGGATATTTCTTCATCTCATGTTTCTTTTTTTTGTTCTTTAAACATAATTTATTTTGTATTAGTGTTGTACTGTTACATTTATTGCACTGCTAGGGCTAGAAACATGCATTTCGCTGCTGCTGCTTTAACATGTGTGTACGTGACAAATAAACTTTGATTTGAAATGACACAGCACCGGATCTCTAAAATAGGAGCTTTGTTAGATTCTGTGAGCTGTTGCACATGAAGCAGACTTTCTGTCTCGTGTGTATGTTTGTATATATATATATATATATATATATATATATATATATATATATATATTATTTTTTTTCTCTCTGTGTCTGTCTGTGTGTCCTTGTTTCGGTTAGAGGTCAAAGGGTCTGGAGAGTGTGCTGTATTCATTTCCAGTTTCCATTATGTGGCTGGATTCCCGTGATGATACTAACTTCCCTTTCCCACTCTGCCCTTGCCGGGACAAAACACCTCTGTTGTAGGACCAACAACAGAAAGACCTCAAAGAGAGAGACTGTACCCAAAATGTTCCTCCAAAAAGGTGTCCCGGGCCAAAGTGCCCCCAGAAGAGAGTTGTTTTTATGACCAGTTTTGTCCTGTCTGTGTTGTCAAGCACAAGGGTACTTGTAGTAAACATCATCCCACCTGCACTTACACACACTCTCTCAATTCAAGGGCTTTATTGGCATGGGAAACGTATATGTTGACATTGCCAAAGCAAGTGAAGTAGATAATAAACAAAAGTAAAATAAACAATACAAATTAACAGTAAACATTACACTCACAGAGGTTCCAAAAGAATAAAGACATTTCAAATGTCATAGGTGTATATATACACAGTATTGTAACGATGTGCAAATAGTGAAAGTACAAAAGGGAAAATGAATAAGCATAAATATGTGTTGTATTTACAATGGTGTCTGTTCTTCACTGGTTGCCCTTTTCTTGTGGCAACAGGTCACAAACCGTGCTGCTGTGAGGGCACACTGGTATTTCACCTAGTAGATATGACAGTTTATCAAAATTGGGTTTGTTTTTGAATTCTTTGTGGATCTGTGTAATCTAATATTGTCACTTATTTGGCAGGAGGCTAAGAAGTGCAGCTCAGTTTCCACCTCATTTTGTGGGCAGTGTGCACATAGCCTGTCTTCTTTTGAAAGCCAGGTCTGCCTACGTCGGCCTTTCTCAATAGCAAGGCTATGCTCACTGAGTCTGTACATAGTCAAAGCTTTCCTTAAGTTTAGGTCAGTCACTGGGGTCAGGTATTCTGCCACCGTGTACTCTGTTTAGGGCCAAGTAGCATTCTAGTTTACTGTTCTTTTTGTTAATTCTTTCCAATGTGTTAAGTAATTATCTTTTTGTTTTCTCATGATTTGGTTGGATCTAATTGTGTTGCTGTCCGGGGTCTCTGTGGGTTGTGTTTGTCTCTCTCTCCTCTCCTTTTCTATCTCTACTGTTCTCTCTCTCTCTCATCTCTGTTTCTATCTCTACTGTTCTCTCTCTTCTTGGTTTCTATCGCTACTGTTCTCTCTCTCTCCTCTCCTCTCTGTTTCTATCGCTACTGTTCTCCCTCTCTCTCTCCTCTCTGTTTCTATCGCTACTGTTCTCTCTCTCTCTCTCCTCTCCTCTCTGTTTCTATCGCTACTGTTCTCTCTCTCTCCTCTCCTCTCTGTTTCTATCGCTACTGTTCTCTCTCCTCTCCTCTCCTCTCTGTTTCTGTCTCTACTGTTGTCTCTCTCTCTCTAGTTCTTTCTGAGACACACCGCTCCTGGATGAGGCTTGTTTTCTCCTGCATCAGAGCATTGTCTTTGTTTCCATTCTCTGGTTCAGTGAAAGGCTGTTGGGTTCAGTTCCATGTTAGAATATGTGTGATTCTGTTCAAAAAGAACTTGTTCTTGTGACAGTGCAGAGCGATGTTAGCACATGTTAAACTGTTCACATGGGAGGATTGTTCTTCTCATAAAAACAAATCGCATACCACAGAAATGAAGGCTATAATATGTTTGGTAGGTAGACTGTTCTGTAAAAGTGTGAGGGGAAACTGGGAGAAACGGAATTGGGCTCATGACACATTGATATGAGCTATTTTGACACACATGGCTGCTGTAGTATTGACGTCATGTTGTGTGTTTCAGGAGCAGAGACATAACCTGGGCCAGAGTCTGGACTTCCCCTCCACTCTGCCCCCTCTGAGACGAGCTAAGTCTCTGGACCGCAGGACCACCGAGTCTGTCATGACCGTTAGTACCATTTTTCTCTCTTCTGTCGTTCCGTCTTACTACGTTACCTCTCAGGGTGTGCCTACTCAAACACACACCAGGGAGAGTTTGAAACGGAGAACATTGTAATCAGTGAGCGTTGTTTACCTAAGGCGTGTGTGCGTGTTCTTGTATGTGTGGGCTAAGCTGAAGGAGCTTTCTCTCCAAGGCCAGACAACACCACAATAGTTCTGCTGTTCTCGGGGTTAGAGGTCATCAGCAACACCAGGACTTTAGCCCGGCTGAGTTGAGGGGTCGTGGGGTTGGTGGAGTATACGGGTTGGGTAACATTGTGGGTATAAGGGTTGGGTAACAGGGTTAAGAGTATTTGGGTTGAGAAAGGGCCCAGCAGGCCTTAGCTAGTGTAAATGTTATGATAATGAGCCACTGTGTCCTATTAAAGCACTAAACATTTTAAACACGTGGTACTGGAGTTTTTGGCTAGAACATCATGTCGTTACAGCAGCTTTGGTTGGGAAATTATACTCCTGGCTTGGTTGTAGTAATGAATGAATGACCCCATATTGGTACACAGAGTGCCTTTTGTTGGTTCAATGAAATAGGCCATCAAGGGATTGTTATAGTTTCATAAACTGATTATCGATTAGTCTGCACCTCGAGGACTTTGACAAAGTCATTAGGTATTTTGGGGGTCTTTTACTTCCTACTTTTTTGGGGCTGTATTCGTGACCAGGGTTTTTATGGCTGGGATGTTAGATGATTATACTGTAAACTAACTGACAGTCAAGGGCACTGTGGTGGGTGATGTGGTTAGGACATGCTGTTTCAGAGCTGGTTGGTTGGTGTCCTGGATGTCCTAATGCAGTCCTCCATGCTACAGGGGGCAGCACAGTCTCCTCTCCTGTCCAGGTTACCTTCTTGCTACTCATGTTTTCGGCCATGGCCCTCAGGCCTCTGTGTGTCGGCACCCATTCTGCTGTGTGTATGTTTGAGGTGTGTGTGTGTGTGCCACAAACCAGCACTGCTTCCCCAGGGCACTTTGTGTGTTTTCTTCCACTGTGTGAAACCACAACAGACATGAACTGTTTTATTGGACTTGTACAGAAGGCTCTGTGATGTTGAATGGGGTAGGTACATATTTCCCCTAACCACTGGTCCAGGGACAGTTTTATTATTGTATCCTCCTAATGTTTACGGTAAGATTGGTGGTAAGTTAATCTGATCCTAGATGTGTGATCAGGGGAAACTCCTACCTCGCGCAGAGCCAGCATGTGGAGGATGTTTTCCTGCTCTTTCTCAGACATCAAGTTTTGTTTTGAAGGTTGACCAAAGGTAACTGAAGGGACTTTTTGAACCTTACAAATGTTTGCGATAGTCATTACACATTTTCTAAATATGTTACCATCTAAGTAACAAAGTGCAGAAAATGTAGCATGTTGGATTTAAAATGCTTCTGTCAGCTATGCACTCTAGTCGCTTAGTCGGGTTAATTCATACTTTTCTTTCAGCTGTGGGTGCCTGTAAGTATGACTTGTTAAAATGATGGAGTCCTAAGTAGAACCGAGAGAGGCTGTGGTTTTTAAAAGGCTGCAAGTTTAGTATCTGTGTGTTTCAGCATCTCTTGGTTCATCTTGCATGATCTTACTGTGTGGTGGGTTCACTCGACTGCCACTAGACCACAGGTTGATTTGAATTGGCATTTTTAAAGAGGTTACATTTTGTGTTATGCTTTTAGGGATGGTGTGTAATAATGCTGAGCATATTTGTTTCTCATTCCAGCCCGACTTGCTGAACTTCAAGAAAGGTTGGATGGTGAAGCTGGATGAGCAAGGACATGTAAGCAAGAAATAAAACCTAGGAACTTCACCAGGACAACTGATGTTGCTTTTCTATTGTTTCAGGGAAATTTAAACGCTTGAAGAAATAACATTTATTGATGCCATGAGATTTGAAAATGGCACTTTTCTGTTTGGTGAGTTTATCAAAGTAGGCAAGTCGGTTGAAGTTCAAACGGTTGTCTGAACGTTCACCTAGAACATTCCAGAATGTCTGTAGCATTCTATGGCCTTTTAGTGCCATGGGCCAGCCAGTCTTTGATGGCACAGCTTCAATGGGTGACAGTTGAAAGGGTAATGTGGTGCTTCTCTTTTTACAGCTGTGTTTATTGTGTAGACTGATGCTCCAACGCTATATTACACGGTCTAAATTAACATTAAGCTTTCATAGAGATCGTTACTTTTCAGAGGGCTACCAACATCACTTCAGTCTCCTCTGCTGTCATAGGGGTTTGTTCTTGTCTTTCTCTTTGCTGTGTGTATTGCACACAGAAGCCAAGCTCCTAATGTCATTACTCCATTATTCTTCGTTTCTGGCACTAAATGTATGTTTTTTGCTCCGTCTACAGCAGTATCAGAACAGTTTCTGTATTCCCAGTGAACTCTGACCTGTGTTCCCTCTCTCCGTTTGTGAACAGTGGAAGAAGTATTGGTTCGTACTGACCGACCACAGCCTCGGATACTACAAGGACTCCGTTGCTGAAGAGGTGACTTATTTTTCAATCCACCTAGACTGGTCATTCGTCCTAGTTTAACTGTGACCACCAACAGCATCAATGGCAGTTATCTTGATAATCAATGGTAATTATCTTTAAAGAAATGGAATACATGTTTGCCAATACTGTTTTGGTTTCCTATTGGTATCTTCGTAAGTACCCAGTTAAAAAATGTATCATCTCCAACTCCTGCAGTGCTGATAAGAGTCTATTCTGTCTTCCTGATTTTGTTTTCGTCATCTGTAATGTTGCTGAATTGCAGGCTTCAGATCTGGACGGGGAAATAGACCTGTCTACGTGTTATAATGTCACTGAATACCAGGCTCAACGCAACTACGGCTTCCAGATACATGTAAGCCCCAATCACTCGCGTCCAACCTCCGATTATCTTTATGTAATAACAATGATTTGCATTTATGTATTCACTTTTTCAAATTATTATTTAAAAGCTCTTCAACACCCCTTTTACTATCACCCAATAGTGCAGCAGTTAATAGTACAGTTTGAATCTAATCTCCTCAGACCCAGGAGGGCATGCACACCCTGTCGGCCATGACTGCAGGCATAAGGAGGAACTGGATCCAGGCTGTCATGAAAAACGTCAGACCCTCCACTGCTCCGGATGTGGCAAGCAACCACGGCTCCTTCTCCCCACTGGAGGGACTGGTTCGGCCGGACGTGACCCAGGACTCCCTTTCCTCCGAAGCCTCGTCCATGGAGCGGGAGCCAGGGCCAGGCCCCAAGAAAAGTCGGGCCCGCGAGCGCCGGCGAGAGGGCCGTTCCAAGACCTTCGACTGGGCCGAGTTCCGACCCATCGCCCAGGCTCTGGCTCAGCAGCGGGCCCAGGAGGCCGAGCCCCTGCAGACTGACCTAGGAGACCCCGATCGGAGCCAGAGGCGGGAAGAACGAAGGAGGAGGTATGAGTCTGTGACTAGTTCCTCCGTGGACCAACCAGCAGGCTCCGAGATTGGGAGAATGGACTATGAGAGTGGGGGAGGGAGTGAAGGCAGCACTGGGGGTGAGTGTGGGGGTCCCCCCTACCTGGAGAGGCAGCAGTTGGTGGAGGAGGAGATCGAGCAGCACTGGCAGCAGGTGGAGCAGACACCCATCAGGGATGAGAGGAGGGTACCTCTGCCCTCGACACTGCAGACCAGGGAGACGGCCGAGCTGGAGAAACTGCTGGAGAGCTACAAGAAAGGGGTGAATATGGGTTTTGTGTACCTGTGTATGTGAGTGCGCATGTGGTTCACTTGAACCGAGATCAATGCAATGTAAAAGATTGGGTTCTTGATCAGTGCTCTCCTGTGTTTCCTCATTTTCACCTTGTCCGTTCTGTGGCGCCTCTCACAGGTAGAAGAGCTGAAGGTGCAGTTGGAGAGCTGTCACCAGCAACTGGTCAACTCCAACCAGCACAAACACAATCTGGAGGTCCAGCTGAAGACTGCTCTGGAGAGAGAGCAGCACGTCCGCACCGGATATATCTCCCCGGTAAGCCCCACAGCTCTAGCTGCTTCTTCTTCTCCTCCACCTCCTCATCCTCAAAGCTGTTTTAGTCTCTAGAGGCAGTCGTGTTGAGTTCATACCTGAGCTACGATTTCATCAACTCAAAAGTACAGATTGAGCTGTGCGTTCTTCCATTTCGTAACCTCCTTTGCATGTTGTATTTTTATTGTGAGAAAACATCAAACTGACTGACATCAAAGCTACAAACCAGCTCCAGAATGTGCCTTTGCATGAGTCCGTTCATTGCATGTGAGGAGAAACATGAAGATCTTGTTTTTCTGACTCCTTTTTACAGCTTCTTCTGGTTCATCCCCTCTTGCTGTTGTTTTTTTAGATGTAGGACAGACGTCATGAACTCATGCTAGTGTATTGAACATGATGCATTCAATGAATGATTAACATTAGACGGATACGTTTCCTTATCAACGATCCTGTAATGGTGTAAATAGCATGAATGCATTAGGCCACTAGACTTCAACAGTACAGCCATAGTTGTTGAAATGATGACTTTTGGCTCAGAACTGTATAAAACCTTTTCGGCTTGTCTCATTATGAATTTTTTGCATGCATTTCATATTTTATTAACCACTGTTCCGACCATCCATTTTTATTTTAACTGATGTGTGAGCCATACCATTATGCAGGTGTTAGTTGTCTATTGGATTTTGCGTGTGTGTGTGTGTGTACGAGGGGAAAAGAGAGAGCGAGAGAGGTGATAATCTGTCCGTATGGTGGGTGAATTGCTGCTTTTTGAATTCCTCACCACATATTGTGTAAATCTGTTGAGGTTATCGAAGACATTTTTTTTTTTTAGTTTGTGTAACAATCAAAATTAGATTCAGTTAAAAGGGGACTCTGGAGAAATGTTTGAGTTGATGGCTATGATGTTTCGAGAGGGAGAGAGGGAATGTAGGCAATTTATGCTGACCTTTTGCGTTTTTGCTGAAGCCTTCAAAACTGGTCATTGACATCCTCATAAGAAAGGAAAATAATAAGTTTCCTGTTCATGTTGTGGTTTTTACTGGAACCATACATTGTACCTGCATTGTTACATTTGCAGTTACGCAATGTGATGCAATTTGATGAGTGCCTTTTGAGAAATGTTTCTGTTTTTGTGAAAGACACGAAGAGTTCAGAAAAAGGAGATTTCAAGAACGTTGTTTATTCCTAGGACCTGGTATGCCACTCATCTCTAAGTAAACCACCTAGCTAGCACTAATTTTGCATTACTTACCCCATGAAATAACTCTTAACCATTTAATGTGCATGCTCTTTTGTGATTTACTAACCGTGGCCATTAAATCTCTTTCCATTGCTCTAATTCTAATAATTTAGCCAAATGATAGAAGCTGGATTCTACCTCTGTAATGTTTTTAATCATTATGTTTAGTTACATAATTTTGTAGTCAAAATTATAATTATTATGATTTCATAATGTTTCATTTCTATGAATCCAGAGGGAAATAATTGATGGATTACCTAAAACAATTTAGCTAGCCTTTTTCACCCCGCTGTGTGTGTTAACCAACTGTCTGGTCCCCTTTTCCAAGCTGGATCTCCCTTTGGTTCTGGAGGCTGATATCGAGCCCCAGACGAAGAGGCCAGAACTGGTTCATTCACAAGCTCAGAGCTTAGCAAGGAAGTACCAGGAGACCAAAGAGCTCCTGCAGCTACAAGAACTGAAAAAGCGCAATATGCAGGCACAGCTTGGACTCTCGCTTTCTCACCTCTCCATCAAGGAACCTTACCTTTCCGACCCCCAAACAGCCCTTCTGAACAGCCTGCCTCCGTCAAAGCCACCTGTCGAAAAGACCGTCAGCTTTTTGATCAAAGATAGTGCAGACGTTATTCAAGAGTTAGAGGACTTGATCTCAGGAAAGCTCCTGACTCTAAAGGGACTGGATAGATTGCTAGGATCTCACAGTGAATTCAGTCTGGGGGGTAGTCAGGATATAGGAGAAAGGGGTAGCTGCGAGAGGCTCTTGCAGAGCTGGAAGTATCAGCAGGAGGTAGAGAACGAGATTATGAGGAAGGGCTTGGTCAGGGCGGGCGAAAGCATCCACAATTACGAATCACGACTCCTGACCATGGAAGACATGCTGGGAAGGGTTCAGAAGCAGAAGGTGGAGAGCCTGAAGAGCTCTTATGGACCGCTGTGTCAAAATGAAGAGCACTCTGAAAGCCACGAGATCACAATAAGGACTTTGTCCCAGAGGGTCGAACTTCTAACGAGCGAAAATGGAGCGCTGCACCAGCGCTATCAGGAGATAGTGAACCAACTAACTGAGGCAGATAGGGAGATAGATAGGCTTAAAGCTGAGCTAATCAACCTGCAAGGCGGGAAACAGCACCTACTGGTCCTAGAGGAGCTGAACGGAGTTAGGGCCAGACTAGCGGAGAGTGAAGCCCACGCTATCGACAGGGAGTTCTATGAGCGTGAGCTGAATGAGAAGTCTGTGAAGCTTCATGAGGCGCTGGTCACCTTGGAGGTGCTAGGAAACAGTCTGAATGACACGGAGAGAAGACTGCAGCTGAAAGAGGCCACTCTCAAAGGTCTGGGATTCCAAATGGCCAAGGAAGTTGACGATGAGCCCCCTAAGGAGAAACTCAAAGAGCAGCTGGAGGCCACAGAGGCCAAGCTCTTAGAAAAGGAAGCGCTCCTTCAGTCCACACAGCATCTTTGTAGAGAACTTCAAGCTCAGACGGTTGAACTTAAAACTATAAACCAGGAATCTGAGAGACTCCAGAGTCAGAAACTTGTAGAGGCAGAGAATGAGATTAGGATGTTGCGAGCAAAGTTAGAGGTAGAGGCAAAGTCAGCTCGGGGGGAACAAGAAGTGAATGTTAGTGAAGAGTTGATGCAGACAAGTGAGAGGCAGGTAGTAGACGAAAGTGTTATAAAGCAATTAGTAGGTGGGGTAAAGATGAAGTCTGAGGCCCTTAGGCAGGTGTTAGAGGTGTTAGCGAAGGTAGATATTAGTGTGGACAAAACACTAATTGATATGAAAAGCACTTTACATATCACAGACTGCCTTGGGTCCTTTGAAGAGGAGCCGGATGAAGTAAGTCAGAGAGTAATGAAAAGGTTGGTATTCGAGGCAGAGTTCTGTAGTTGTCTGTTAAGTGCTGTAGAGGTTAACCCAGGCGAGACGGAAGGTGAAAGTGCATGTAGTTTTGAAAGGCGTGTGGCAGAGCGTATGGTAGCTGAGAAGAGCATGTTGCTGTTGATGAACAGAATTTGTCCTCGACCAAAGATGGAAGTTGATAATGAGATGACTGGGACTGCACAGACCATGGAAGCAGATCTTTTGAATTGGTCCAGCTGGCTTGATAACGACACCAACACTCTCATTTTGAAAGATTTAACAGAGGCATTGCAAGATAAGGTGTTTTTATTGAACCTAATTGCCTCCACCATTGAGACGTCCACTAATGACAGGCTCCTGTCCTTGGTCCTAGCTAGCTTTGATTCCAGCAAACTAAAGAAACAATGGTCTGAGCACCTTGAAGACGCCGCCACAGAAGCCCACATGTCCTATCTCATCAGCAGGCTGAAGTTCCAACACGAGAAAGAGCTGAAAGAAACGATGCTTGAAAAACGTCCGATTGGCAACTCCGACTGTGCCAACTGCTCTCAACTGAGAGAACTGAACCGAGATCTACAATCCAAAATGGCGGATATACAGAATTATCTGTCCAGCCTTGAAAGTCCTATGAGTGAAGATACTAGACCAATAACACACATTCAGATCGAAGGAGAGCCCATTGACTCCCTGGACAAGGCCATTCAGCTGCAGGACATGGTGGCCAAGCACAAGCTGGAGCTGCGGGAGATCAAGGACGTCTATGCACAGGAAACAGAAAAGCTGAGACAGGAAGTGGCAAAGGTGGCCGAGATATTGCGTCTAGAACGGGAAGAGAACGTGAAGGAGATCGACTCTCTGACTGTCTGCATGGAGAACCTGAAGAAGAAACAGGAGATGGAGAGGAGTGTTCTGCTGGAGAAGCTCAACCACCAGATGGATGTCACCCCAGGAGGAAGCTATCTCACTGGGGCAGAGGATGGGACGATGTCCCCTGAGACCTCCGCAACCTCCGCCCTCAAGAAGCAAATCCAGGATCTGGTGGCCCAGGTCTCAACCATGACGGAAGAGATTAAGCGGAGGGAGCGCCAGGGCGACGCAGCTACCCTCCGGCTGAAATACGACAAAGACCTGGAGAATCTGAAGGTGGAAGCCATTCCTTGTACTTGCTGTTCCTCCGTCCGTGATGCCTTCTGTCTCCTTGTGGCAACCCCCACCCTCCCCGACCCCTTCCGACCTGCCCTTACCCCCCTTTCCCCTCTAACCCTGCTCTGCTCACTCTGCTTTCCTTTTCGTTGTAAAACAGTATCATCCAATGTTGCATGGTTGACTAATTCACTGTTCAGTGCATGTGGTTGTTGACACTAGTTTTGTGCTGAGGAACCCATTTTGTTTCACAGGAAAAGGTTAGTTAACTAGAACTCCCAGACCTAGGGCAACTGGGACATTGTTAATGTGGGAGGCAACCCATCTGCCTAGAGAGACTTACCAGAACCTGTCCGACAGTCACATGAAAGTCAGGCTGACAGAATTGATTTAAGTCATGTTATATAGTGTCTATTAGCATATTTTCACATCCAATGCTAAATTGCCCCTTATCATACCATAAAGTATAGTTGCTGATGAAATGAGTTCCTCAGAAGGCACAGTTTGATGTGCTTGATTACAGATTCCTTTCTTCAATAGGCGTTGTATATTAGAAGTGTCAAAGACAAATGGTTGAACCCCTTTTAAAGCTGTCTAACTATTGAGTTATCCTCAACAGACACATGATTTGGGTAATGAGGTGGATATATTGCTTTTTTTCTTGAGGATGAAATCAGCTGCATTTGAAGATGCATGGGGCTTACCTTTTTGTCTTTGATGTTGTGATGTTGCTTTAACTGGCTATAAACGTTCAACTTTTCCCCTCCTGACTTGCTGATTAACAATTCATGGTAATTGACAGGCGTTCAAAAACATTGTAGAATACTTGAAGCTTAGACGAATTACTTTTTTAGAAAAGTAATGCTTAGAAGGAAGAAATGTAAAGCAAGATCTAATCGCAACTGAAAAGTTTACTAACCACAAGTCATTCCCTGATGATCATCTTGGGTACTGTATGTAAACCTATAGTTACCCAGATGTTTCCATATGTCGTAGATCCAATGTTTGTATATATTTTGACTACAGAGTATTTCCAGGTAAAAATCTTTTCCTCCATTGTCATGGTCTCTCTAGATCACATTATGTTGTAGATGTGTATTAGAATTACACACGTCATTTATGATCAGGCTCCAGCTGTACAGTCGTGGCCAAAAGTTTTGAGAATGACACAAATGTTTAATTTCCACAACGTCTGCTGCTTCAGTGTCTTTAGATATTTTTGTCAGATGTTACTATGGAATACTGAAGTATTATTACAAGCATTTCATAAGTGTCAAAGGCTTTTATTGACAATTTATATGAAGTTGATGCAAAGAGTCAATATTTGCAGTGTTGACCCTTCTTTTTCAAAACTTCTGCAATCCGCCCTGGCATGCTGTCAATTAACGTCTGGGCCACATCCTGACTGATGGCAGTCCATTCTTGCATGATCAATGCTTGGAGTTTGTCAGAATTTGTGGGGTTTTGTTTGTTCACCCGCCTCTTGAAGATTGACCACAAGTTCTCAATGGGATTAAGGTCTGGGGAGTTTCCTGGCCATGGACCCAAAATATCAATGTTTTGTTCCCCGAGCCACTTAGTTATCACCTTTGCCTTATGGCATGCTGGAAAAGGCATTGTTCGTCACCAAACTGTTCCTGGATGGTTGGTAGAAGTTGCTCTCGGAGGATGTGTTGGTACCATTCTTTATTCATGGCTGTGTTCTTAGGCAAAATTGTGAGTGAGCCCACTCCCTTGGCTGAGAAGCAACCCCACACATGAATGGCCTCAGGATGCTTTACTGTTGGCGTGACACAGGACTGATGGTAGCGCTCACCTTGTCTTCTCCGGACAAGCTTTTTTCCGGATGCCCTAAACAATCAGAAAGGGGATTCATCAGAGAAAATGACTTTACCCCAGTCCTCAGCAGTCCAATCCCTGTACCTTTTACAGAATATCAGTCTGTCCCTGATGATTTTCCTGGAGAGAAGTGGCTTCTTTGCTGCCCTTCTTGACACCAGGCCATCCTCCAAAAGTCTTTGCCTTACTGTGCGTGCAGATACACTCACACGTGCCTGCTGCCATTCCTGAGCAAGCTCTGTACTGGTTGTGCCCCAATCCCGCAACTGAATCAACTATAGGAGACTGTCCTGACGCTTGCTGCACTTTCTTGGGCGCCCTGAAGCCTTCTTCACAACAATTGAACCGCTTTCCTTGAATTTCTTGATGATCTGAGAAATGGTTGATTTAGGTGCAGTCTTACTGGCAGCAATATCCTTGCCTGTGAAGCCCTTTTTGTGCAAAGCAATGATGACAGCACGTGTTTCCTTGCAGGTAGCCATTGTTGACAGAGGAAGAACAATGGTTCCAAGCACCACCCTCCTTTTGAAGCTTCCAGTCTGTTATTCAAACTCAATCAGCATGACAGAGTGATCTCCAGCCTTGTCCTCATCAACACTCACACCTGTGTTAACAAGAGAATCATTGACATGATGTCAGCTGGTCCTTTTGTGGCAGGGCTGAAATGCGGTGGAAATGTTTTTGGGGGATTCAGTTCATTTGTATGGCAAAGAGGGACTTTGCAATTAATTGCAATTCATCTTATCACTCTTCATAACATTCTGGAGTATATGAAAATTGCCATCATACAAACTGAGGCAGCAGACTTTGTGACACAAATATGAATTTTCATTCTCAAAACTTTAGGCCACGACTGTATATGAATAGTTTTAAGAGCTGTTGTTTTCTGCATGTGTTTATTAGTCTTGAACCTCAGGAAAGAAACATGCATGTAACTTCCAAAATAAAGGAAACACTTAAGTAAATTAGAGATACAATGTATTTTGAAAGCAGGTGCTTCCACATAGGTGTGGTTATTGAGTTAATTAAGCATTTAACATGGGGTCATGTATAAAATGCCCAGTTGCCTATTATTTTGGCTAGCATGACTGTAAGAAGAGATCTGTCACTTTGAAAGAGGCTTCTCAGTAACCAGATCTCAACCCAATTTAATCTTAATGGAGATTCTGGAGTGGCGTCTAAGACAGCGTTTTTCACCACCATCAACAAACTACAAAATATGGAATTTCTCATGAAAGAATGGTATCGCATTCCTCCAATAGAGTTCCAGACACTTGTAGAATCTATGTCAATGCACACTGAAGCTGTTCTGTAAGCTCGTGGTGGCCCAACAACCTATTAAGACACTTGTTGAGACTATGTTGGTGTTTCCTTTATTTTGTCAGTTACATGTAGATCTTCTAGTCCGGTTTACGACACAGTTGGATGCACAGATGACATGAAATGCAAGACACATGCTATTCCATGTATTTTGTTGCTGCTGGTGATATAATCTTTGTATTGTTGTTGTGTATAGGGATGGACAGGTGGTAGCCAGGTATTTGTGCAGTAGCAGTGCTCTTCCTGGTCATAGATGGCTGCTGTGTGTGCAGGACAGGTTTCATCCCTTGAACAGCACATTCCCTCAGTTAAACCCACACTTTGTTTGCAAATTTCTCAATAGTGTAGTTGTATACTATACACCGGCCACACACACACTAAACAAAGGGCACGTGTTGCTTGTTGTGAAGTCACAACAGGAAGTGTCCCTATACAGTTAGTCGGAAATTTACATACACATTAGCCAAGTACATTTAAACTCAGTTTTTCACAATTCCTGACATTTAATCCAAGTAACAATTCCCTGTTTTAGGTTAGTTAGGATCACCAATTTATTTTAAGAATGTGAAATGTCAGAATAATAGTAGAGTGATTTATTTCAGCTTTTATTTCTTTCATCACATTCCCAGTGGATCAGAAGTTTACACACACTCAATTAGTATTTGGTAGCATTGCCTTTAAATTGTTTAACGTGGGTCAAATGTTTTGGGTAGCCTTCCACAAGCTTCCCACAATAAGTTGGGTGAATTTTGGCCTATTCCTCCTGACAGAGCTGATGTAACGGAATCAGGTTTGTAGGCCTTGCTCGCACAAGCTTTTTCAGTTCTGCCCACAAATTTTCTATAGGCTTGACGTCAGAGCTTTGGGATGGCCACTCCAATACCTTGACTTTGTCGTCCTTAAGCCATTTTGCTACAACTTTGGAAGCATGCTTGGGGTCATTGTCCATTTGGAAGACCCATTTGCGACCAAGCTTCAGCTTCCTGACTGATGTCTTGATGTTGCTTCAATTTGCCATCAATTTTATGAAGTGCACCAGTCCCTCCTGCAGCAAAGCACCCCACAACATGATGCTGCCTCCCCGTGCTTCATGGTTGGGATGGTGTTCTTCGGCTTGCAAGCCTCCCCCTTTTTCCTCCAAACACAACGATGGTCATTATGGCCAAACAGTTATATTTTTGTTTCATCAGACCAGAGGACATTTCTCCAAAAAGTATGATCTTTGTCTCCGTGTGAAGTTGCAAACCGCAGTCTGGCTTTTTTAATGGCAGTTTTAGAGCAGTGGTTTCTTCCTTGTTGAGCGGGCCTGTCAGGTTATGTCGATATAGGACCCCTTTTGTACATGATTGAATTGCACTTTTCGCACCAAAGTACGTTCATCTCATGTCTAGGAGACAGAACGCGTCTCCTTCCTGAGCGGTATAACGGCTGCGTGGTCCCATGGTGTTTATACTTGCGTACTATTGTTTGTACAGATGAACGTGGTACCTTCAGGCGTTTGGAAATTGCTCCCAAGGATGCACCAGACTTGTGGAGGTCTACAATTATTTTTCTGGGGTCTTGGCTGATTTATTTTACATTTCCCATGATGTCAAGCAAAGAGGCACGGAGTTTGAAGGTAGACCTTGAAATACATCCACAGGTACACCTCCAATTGACTCAAATTATGTTAATTAGCCTATCAGAAGCTTCTAAAGGCCTGACATCGTTTTCTGTAATTGTCCAAGCTGTTTAAAGGCACAGTCAACTTAGTGTATGTAAACTTCTGACCCACTGGAATTGTGATTCAGTGAATTATAAGTGAAACAATCTGTCTGTAAACAATTGTTGGAAAAATGTATTGTGTCATGCACAAAGTAGATGTCCAGCCGACTTGCCAAAACTGTGGTTTGTTAACAAGAAATGTGTGGAGTGGTTGAAAAACTAGTTTTAATGACCCCACACAATCTAAGTGTATTTTAACTTACGACTTCAACTGTATATCCAGCCAGGAAGTTGGCTCACTCTGTCTCTCAGTTCGTTCCCATCTGGGCCAGTTTCCCGAGCACTGGGGACTTATCCTTGTGAAAACAGACTTTGGCTAGAGAGGGAGCATAGGACAGCACCTTTGACTGAGTACTCGGATTAGCAGTGCTGAATAGAGGACGGAAGTAGGTTTTGGGTCGAGCTGGTCGGAAGGCTATTCAAATCCCCTCTTGTGGAAACATGCACTGTAATTATAATAGCATTGTGAATGGCTCTCTCTAAAGCCGTGTTGATCAGGATTACCCCCCCCCCCCCAGCCTCCTTTCTCTATATCAAGGTTTCCCAAACTCAGTCCTGGGACCTCCCCATGGTGCACGTTTCGGCTTTTGGCCCCAGTACTACACAACTGATTCAAATACTCAACTCATTATCAAGTTTTGATTATCTGAATCCACTGTGTAGTGCTAGGGGGGAAAAAATACAAATATGCACCCAGGTAGGGCTGAGCGAAAAGGTCTAAAACTCATCTCAATTTTCTCAAACTTATGGCCGAGTCACGATATACAGTACCAATCAAATGTTTGGACACAACTACTCATTTCAGAGTTTTTCTTTATTTTTTACTATTTTCTACTTTGTAGAATAGTAGTGAAAACATCAAAACTATGAAATAACACATGGAATCATGTCGTAACCAAAAAAGTGTTTAACAAATCTAAATATGTTTTATATTTGAGATTCTTCAAAATAGCCACCCTTTGCCTTGATAGCTTTGCACACTATTGGCGTTCTCTCAACCAGCTTAATGATGTAGTCAGCTGGAATGCATTTCAATTAACAGGTGTGCCTTGTTAAAAGTTCATTTGTGGAATTTCTTTCCTTCTTTATGCGTTTGAGCCAGTCAGTTGTGTTGTGACAAGGTACTGTAGGGGTGGTATACAGAAGATAGCCCTATTTGGAAAAAGACCAACTCCATATTATCCAGAACCTAGGCTGAATATATATACCTTCCACAACCATAAGATACACTTATAATTTAATTATTTTATCAAAAATAGTTGTACCTGTTTTTTGTAACTTTAAATGTAACCAGAACCATGCATAATGCACATTCACTAATAATGTAGCAGGCATTATAGAAAATGAACACCTCAAAAACAATCTCTCAAGCCCAAGCACTTGGATCGAACTATAATTTCACAAGTTGAATTGTTATTAACACAACCTTCTGTCTTTCACCAACTTTTTGAAAAGCATGCTAGCCTGTCCATATTGTTCAGATACTGAAATCAAGTGCCCTCCCTTTTTTTTCAGAATGAGAATGAGTTGCCAGTTCCTTATTTGTTTTATACTTATTGCACATTTATAAAACACAGACTAAACAGCTAGTATAACAATCTTTATTTGATTTCAAGGCTGCTAGCGATATGTGGTACTGAGCATTACATTTCCAGAATTAATGTTCATTGGTACATACGTTTTAGTAGTATCTGTTCTTCTCGACATTTGAGGAGTTGAAACAAACAAGGTATGGTTCGAAAGTTTATCTTCTCTATTACAGTAAAATAATGTCTCCGTGTAACGAGTTGAAACCATTTGTCAGAGAGGAAGAAGTGATTGATCTCTCATCTTTGTTGTTGTGAGTGGTAAGGGGAGGGCCTTGGGACAAAGAAGCAAACCTGGAGGTTTCACTCTCGACAAAATCTGTCCAAAATATGCCCTATGCACTTATTTAGATGCTAAGCTTGTCGCCTGCCTTCCCGCCTTTGGGCCAACGACTCCCATTGTTTGGGGTGGATTTTATAGTTATATACAGATCTCTGGTGTAATGGGAAGGTGCACAGAAGGAGCGAACGAGACCAAAACGACAACATGAGAACAAGCGGACATAAACGCAAAAAAAACAGAGAAATACAAAAAAACTTCATTCTGCGATACAGGCATTTGGAATATCGAGCAAAAGCATACATTAGAATTAATCAAATTACTTCGATATATCGTCCAGCCCTACACCCGGTGGGGCCCCGGGACCAAGTTTGGGGTTAACTCTGGTCTATACTACTGAAAGGCAATCCACAGACAGGCTGGCCCTGCCACATCACGATGACGACACATCAGATTCCACTGTCTGTCCCCACAGAATCAGCCTATTATCCATTGTTTTGTTTGGTCTCATCTTAACCTCCTACATTCTATTTTGTTCAATGGTAACAGATTATAGGTTTTTCAAATTATAGACCTTTACATTTGAGTAATTTAGCAGACACTCTTATGCAGAGTGACTTACAGGAGCAATTAGGGTTAAGTGCCTTGCTCAAGGGCACTGAAGCAGATTTTTCACTTTGTCAGCTCGGGGTTTCAAAACAGCAACCTTTCGGTTACTGGCCCAACGGTCTTCACCGCAAGGTTACCCGCCACCCTAGACCGCAAACAATATCACACTAGACATTAACTACATTTGTAATAGGTGTTTTATTTGCAAGTGGCCCAGAGTTTACTTAGCTAAAAACCTGGCAGTGGTTGAATAACTTTACTGTTGCAGGGATAATTACAGAACACAGCCTTCTCAATCACATGACGTTCTTGCTGCCTACACATCCTTTAACATATTGTGTATTCTGTTATTTTCTTAACACTTTGTACCATATGCTTATGTTGCTTATGGCTAAATGTGCAGTAGCTTGCTCGGTGTTTGTCATCAGTGATCAGTGTCAATGAATGGATGGTCAGCAATGGTTGATGCTAGGGCCAGGAGTTTTTCCTGAACTGGACAAGATCTGGATCAGAGTTGATTGGCTTTAACTAGATCCAGAGTTTGACTTGTCCAGGAAAACATTTTATGACCCTCTATACACGATAACTAGGGTCAAGAGTTTTTCATAGTCATGGCACATGGTCTGACAGGAAAAACTCTTGGCCCTAGCTTATGGTTGCATGTGGACTCACTTTTCCCACATTACCCTCCATTAATAGGCCACCTGTGAGAGGGGCTTTACTGCCATGGAGGATTCCCACCAGAAGGTGATCGACGAGCTGCAGAGGAAACACCAGAGAGAGCTGGAAAACCTACACGAGGAAAAGGAGAGGCTGCTAGCCGAGGAGACTGCTGCTACCATAGCCGGTCAGTAGTAATTACGATAGCTATCAGCATTAGCACCTTAGTAATCATATAGGCCGAGTGTCCCTTGCTAGCAGTAGCATCAGGCTAACATTAAGTATTTTGTTCACTTGTGTTTGCAAACCCATAATTGTGAGTTAACATGGTCTTTGGGCTCTGCTTTAAAATAGTGGATTTTTCTTTCAAACACAGTTACCACTTTTTTTTGTCATAGACTGTTCTCTCTGTTACCGCACGGCAAGCAGTACCGGAGCGCCAAGTCAAGGTCCAAAAGGCTCCAGCTGGCCACTCGGACAATTTACATTGACCCCCCCCCCTTGTTTTTATACTATTGCTACTCGCTGTTTATTATCTATGCATAGTCACTTTACCCCTACCTACATGTACAAATTAGCTCGACTAACCTGTACCCCTGCACATTGACTCGGTACCGGTACCCCCTGTATATACAGTGGCTTGCGAAAGTATTCACCCCCCTTGGCATTTTTCCTATTTTATTGCCTTACAACCTGGAATTAAAATAGATTTTTGGGGGGAGGTTTGAATCATTTGATTTACACAACATGCCTACCACTTTGAAGATGCAAAATATTTTTTTATTTTGAAACAAATAAAGACAAAGAAACAGAACTTGAGCGTGCGTAACTATTCACCTCCCCAAAGTACATACTTTGTAGAGCCACCTAATGCAGCAATTACAGCTGCAAGTCTCTTGGGGTATGACTCTATGAGCTTGGCACATCTAGCCACTGGGATTTTTGCCCATTCTTCAAGGCAAAACTGCTCTAGCTCCTTCAAGTTGGATGGGTTCCGCTGGTGTACAGCAATCTTTAAGTCATACCACAGATTCTCAATTGGATTGAGGTCTGGGCTTTGACTGGGCCATTCTAAGACATGTCAATGTTTCCCCTTAAACCACTCGAGTGTTGCTTTAGCAGTATGCTTAGGGTCAATGTCCTGCTGGAAGGTGAACCTCTGTTCCAGTCTCAAATATCCGGAAGACTGAAACAGGTTTCCCTGAAGAATTTCCCTGTATTTAGCACCATCCATCATTCCTTGAATTCTGACCGGTTTCCCAGTCCCTGCCGATGGAAAAACATCCCCACACATGATGCTGCCACCACCATGCTTAACTGTGAGGATGATGTTCTGGGGGGTGATGAGAGGTGTTGGGTTTGCGCCAGACAGTGTTTTCCTTGATGGCCAAAAAGCTTGATTTTAGTCTCATCTGACCAGAGTGAGTACCTTCTTCCAAATGTTTGGGGAGTCTCCCACATGCCTTTTGGCAAACACCAAATGTGTTTTCTGATTTTTTTCTTTAAGCAATGGCTTTTTCTGGCTACTCTTCCGTAAAGCCCAGCTCTGTGGAGTGTACGGCTTAAAGTGGTTCTATGGACAGATACTCCAATCTCCACTGTGGAGCTTTGCAGCTCCTTCAGGGTTATCTTTGGTCTCTTTGTTGCCTCTCTGATTAATGCCCTCCTTGCCTGGTCTGTGAGTTTTGGTGGGCGGCCCTCTCTTGGCAGGTTTGTTGTGGTGCCATATTCTTTCAATTTTTTATTAATGGATTTAATTAATGGTGCTCCGTGGGATGTTCAAAGTTTCTTATATTCTTTTATAACCCAACCCTGATCTGTACTTTTCCACAACTTTGTCCCTGACCTGTTTGGAGAGCTCCTTAATCTTCATGGTGCTGCTTTCTTGGTGGTGCCCCTTGCTTGGTGGTATTGCCGACTCTGGGGCCTTTCAGAACAGGTGTATGTATATACAGTGCCTTGTGAAAGTATTCGGCCCCCTTGAACTTTGCGACCTTTTGCCACATTTCAGGCTTCAAACATAAAGATATAAAACTGTATTTTTTTGTGAATAATCAACAACAAGTGGGACACAATCATGAAGTGGAACGACATTTATTGGATATTTCAAACTTTTTTAACAAATCAAAAACTGAAAAATTGGGCGTGCAAAATTATTCAGCCCCTTTACTTTCAGTGCAGCAAACTCTCTCCAGAAGTTCAGTGAGGATCTCTGAATGATCCAATGTTGACCTAAATGACTAATGATGATAAATACAATCCACCTGTGTGTAATCAAGTCTCCATATAAATGCACCTGCACTGTGATAGTCTCAGAGGTCCGTTAAAAGCGCAGAGAGCATCATGAAGAACAAGGAACACACCAGGCAGGTCCGAGATACTGTTGTGAAGAAGTTTAAAGCCGGATTTGGATACAAAAAGATTTCCCAAGCTTTAAACATCCCAAGGAGCACTGTGCAAGCGATAATATTGAAATGGAAGGAGTATCAGACCACTGCAAATCTACCAAGACCTGGCCGTCCCTCTAAACTTTCAGCTCATACAAGGAGAAGACTGATCAGAGATGCAGCCAAGAGGCCCATGATCACTCTGGATGAACTGCAGAGATCTACAGCTGAGGTGGGAGACTCTGTCCATAGGACAACAATAAGTCGTATATTGCACAAATCTGGCCTTTATGGAAGAGTGGCAAGAAGAAAGCCATTTCTTAAAGATATCCATAAAAAGTGTTGTTTAAAGTTTGCCACAAGCCACCTGGGAGACACACCAAACATGTGGAAGAAGGTGATCTGGTCAGATGAAACCAAAATTGAACTTTTTGGCAACAATGCAAAACGTTATGTTTGGCGTAAAAGCAACACAGCTTATCACCCTGAACACACCATCCCCACTGTCAAACATGGTGGTGGCAGCATCATGGTTTGGGCCTGCTTTTCTTCAGCAGGGACAGGGAAGATGGTTAAAATTGATGGGAAGATGGATGGAGCCAAATACAGGACCATTCTGGAAGAAAACCTGATGGAGTCTGCAAAAGACCTGAGACTGGGACGGATATTTGTCTTCCAACAAGACAATGATCCAAAACATAAAGCAAAATCTACAATGGAATGGTTCAAAAATAAACATATCCAGGTGTTAGAATGGCCAAGTCAAAGTCCAGACCTGAATCCAATCGAGAATCTGTGGAAAGAACTGAAAACTGCTGTTCACAAATGCTCTCCATCCAACCTCACTGAGCTCGAGCTGTTTTGCAAGGAGGAATGGGAAAACATTTCAGTCTCTCGATGTGCAAAACTGATAGAGACATACCCCAAGCGACTTACAGCTGTAATCGCAGCAAAAGGTGGCACTACAAAGTATTAACTTAAGGGGGCTGAATAATTTTGCACGCCCAATTTTTCAGTTTTTGATTTGTTAAAAAAGTTTGAAATATCCAATAAATGTCGTTCCACTTCATGATTGTGTCCCACTTGTTGTTGATTCTTCACAAAAAAATACAGTGGCAAATGTATTATGTTTGAACCCTGAAATGTGGCAAAAGGTCGCAAAGTTCAAGGGGGCCGAATACTTTCGCAAGGCACTGTATATACTGAGATCATGTGACAGATCATGTGACATTTAGACTGCACACAGGTGGACTTTATTTAACTAATTATGTGACTTCTGAAGATAATTGGTTGCACCAGATCTTATTTAGGGGCAACATATACATATGTACGCTCCATTTTTTTTTTTTTTCGAATTTTTTGAAAAAAGTTTTCAAATTCTCTTTGCCATTTTGGACTCTTTTGTGTATGTCCATTACATGAAATCCAAATAAATATCCATTTAAATTATAGGTTGTAATGCAACAAAATAGGAAAAATGCCAAGGGGGGTGAATACTTTTGCAAGGCACTTTAGCCTTGTTATTGTTATTTTTTTGTTACTTTACATTACATTCTTTAATTTTGTTTATTTAGTCAATATTTTCTTAACTCTATTTCTTGAGTTAAGCTTGTAAGTAAGCATTTCACTGTAATGTCTACAATGTTGGGCGCATGTGACAAATACAATTTGATTTGATTTAGTTTTTTTAGTTAGCAGATGGTCCAGCTATGCCAGAGCTCTTCCCCCAATAACAACGTTCTTTGTTTTGGTTGCCCCAGCGATCGAGGCGATGAAGAACGCACACCGGTCGGAGCTGGAGAAGGAACTGGACAAGGCCCGCAAGTCCAACAGCAACACAGAGAATGCAGACATAGAGGAGATATGCAGGCAGCACGAGTAAGTTAAGATATCATGTCATGTAGGGCTGGAAATTGACAGGGGCCTCACAATACTATGTTATCACGATACTTTGGTGCCGATACGATATGTATTGTGATTCTCACAATTCTTTATGTATTGTGATTCGATTATGTGATTTTATTGCGAATCGATGTAAAAGTGCGGAAAACTTATTTTTCGCCCTATTTTAAAAGAATGGAGAACTTACTTTGAAGAAAAAATACTGGAGTTTTGGTGCAGGTACAGCCAATTAGCGCTAAAATAATATTGCAATATTGTCAAAATGATACATATCGGGATATTATTTTTTGACGATATATTGTAACTGTCAAAAAATAATTTTGCCCCCTCATCGCTACTATCATTTCCCCTCAGTACCACAAGCACATTACCATCGCCAAGACCATATTATCTTCAAGTTATCATATCCCTTAAGTACCACAAGTATATTATATACAGTACACGATACAAAGACACTCCAAGATCATACAATCTTGAACTCTCAATAAGCAGATCAAGTCTCAGGTCTTCATTTAGAGTCAAGACTCACATTTTCAGTCCAGACTTGAGTCAATGTTTACAATGTTTACTGTTTTTCTTCAGTCAAAACTACTGTCTCAAGTCCCCATCGCTCCCGAATAACTGCCTTAACCTTTAGCATACAGCCAGGTCCAAAATGATTGCCACCCTTGGTAAAAAAAAATTAAAAAAAGACTGTATAAAATATATAATACAAGTACTGAGCTATTATTGTATGCAACAACAAAAAAATGGCCAATTATATTATTGGAAACTAATACAATTTCTCAGATTTGTAAAAAAAAATAACCAGTAATCATTTATTTTTTCAAAAAGATATGGGTCAAAGTTATTGGCATCCGTTTTCAATACCTCTCTTTGTGAGGATAACGGCATGAGCCTTTTTCTAAAGTGTTTTATGAGTTTCGAGAACACGTCGGGAGGGGTTTTAGACCATTTTAGACCATATCCTTCCTCTGCACTTATGGACTGCCCTTTTCAATTCAATCCATGTGGCCGGATGTGATGCAGCCTGGATTCGAACCACAGACCCAGGTTCGATCCCAGGCGGTGTCAAAGCCAGCCGTGACCGGGAGAACCATTGGCCCAGCGTCATCCAGGTTAGGGGAGGGTTTGGCTGGCCGGAATTTCCTTGTCCCATCGCGCTTTAGGGACTCCTTGCAAGCTGTCTTCGGTCGCCAGCTGGACGGTGTTTCAGCTGACACATTGGTGCGGTTTGCTTCTGGGTTAAGGGAGCAGTAGTGTGTCAAGAAGCAGTGCGGCTTGGCAGGGTCGTGTTTCGGAGGATGCATGGCTCTCAACCTTTGCCTCTCCCGAGTCCATAGAGGAGTTGCATCGACGGTACAAGACTGTAACTACAAATTTGGATATCATGAAAATTTGTTTACAAAAATGTATTCCATCAAATATCCACCACCATATTTTACAGTAGGTATGGGGTTCTTTTCTGCTTATGCATCCTTATTTCGGCATCAAACCCACCACTGGTGTGCATGACCAAAGAGCTCTATTTTCATGTCATTTGACCATAGCACCAAAAGCACCATAGCGCTAAAAATAGTTAACATACGGTTGTTGATGTGAAGAAATAAAATGGGTGCATTCTGTCAGAGGAATTAGAACTTTGATCAATGACATCACTGTCAGGTTACCATGACAAGGGCGGGGTCGAAGTATCATTTTCTTTTTATGTCTCTTGTTCCGACCCCTTCCCAGTGCCAGCTACGTAAGAGATGTAGACTGAACAAAAATATACACAACATGTTAAGTGTTGGTCCCATGTTTCATGAGCTGAAATTAAAGATCCCATAAATTTCCATACACACAAAAATCCTATTTCTCTCATATATTGTGCACAAATGTATTTACATCCCTGTTGGTGAGCATTTCTCCTTTGCCAAGATGATCCATCCACCTGACAGGTGTGGCATATCAAGAATCTGATTAAACAGCATGGTCATTACACAGGTGCACTTTGTGCTGGGGACAATAAAAGGCCACTCTAAAATGTGCAGTTTTGTCACATAACAGAATGCAACAGATGTCTTTTGAGGGAGTGTGCAATTGGCATGCTGACTAGGAATGTCCACCAGAGCTGTTGCCAGATAATTCAATGTTAATTTCTCTACCATAAGCCACCTCCAACGTCGTTTTAGATCATTTGGCAATACGTCCAACCGGCCTCACTAACGCAGACCATGTGTATGGCGTAGTGTGGGGTCGAGCGGTTTGCTGATGTCAATATTGTGAACAGAGTGCCCCATGGTGGTGGGGTTATGGTATGGGAAGGCATAAGCTACGGACAATTGCATTTTATCGATGGCAACTCTATGCGACGGAGATGTCGGGCTGCATGAGGCAAATGGTGGTCACACCAGATATTGACTGGTTTTCTGATCCATGCCCCTACTTTTTTTTAAGGTATCTGTGACCAACAGATGCATATATTTTATTCCCAGCCATGTGAAATCCATAGATTAGGGCCTAATGAATTGATTTATATTGGCTATTGGCTATTGGTTAATACTTTGTAGTGCCACCTTTTGCTGCGATTACAGCTGTAAGTCGCTTGGGGTATGTCTCTATCAGTTTTGCACATCGAGAGACTGAAATTTTTTCCCATTCCTCCTTGCAAAACAGCTCGAGCTCAGTGAGGTTGGATGGAGAGCATTTGTGAACAGCAGTTTTCAGTTCTTTCCACAGATTCTCGATTGGATTCAGGTCTGGACTTTGACTTGGCCATTCTAACACCTGGATATGTTTATTTTTGAACCATTCCATTGTAGATTTTGCTTTATGTTTTGGATCATTGTCTTGTTGGAAGACATCTCCGTCCCAGTCTCAGGTCTTTTGCAGACTCCATCAGGTTTTCTTCCAGAATGGTCCTGTATTTGGCTCCATCCATCTTCCCATCAATTTTAACCATCTTCCCTGTCCCTGCTAAAGAAAAGCAGGCCCAAACCATGATGCTGCCACCACCATGTTTGACAGTGGGGATGGTGTGTTCAGGGTGATGAGCTGTGTTGCTTTTACGCCAAACATAACGTTTTGCATTGTTGCCAAAAAGTTCAATTTTGGTTTCATCTGACCAGAGCACCTTCTTCCACATGTTTGGTGTGTCTCCCAGGTGGCTTGTGGCAAACTTTAAACGACACTTTTTATGGATATCTTTAAGAAATGGCTTTCTTCTTGCCACTCTTCCATAAAGGCCAGATTTGTGCAATATACGACTGATTGTTGTCCTATGGACAGAGTCTCCCACCTCAGCTGTAGATCTCTGCAGTTCATCCAGAGTGATCATGGGCCTCTTGGCTGCATCTCTGATCAGTCTTCTCCTTGTATGAGCTGAAAGTTTAGAGGGACGGCCAGGTCTTGGTAGATTTGCAGTGGTCTGATACTCCTTCCATTTCAATATTATCGCTTGCACAGTGCTCCTTGGGATGTTTAAAGCTTGGGAAATCTTTTTGTATCCAAATACGGCTTTAAACAACAGTATCTCGGACCTGCCTGGTGTGTTCCTTGTTCTTCATGATGCTCTCTGCGCTTTTAACGGACCTCAGAGACTATCACAGTGCAGGTGCATTTATACGGAGACTTGATTACACACAGGTGGATTGTATTTATCATTAGTCATTTAGGTCAACATTGGATCATTCAGAGATCCTCACGGAACTTCTAGAGAGAGTTTGCTGCACTGAAAGTAAAGGGGCTGAATAATTTTGCACGCCCAATTTTTCAGTTTTTGATTTGTTAAAAAAGTTTGAAATATCCAATAAATGTCGTTCGACTTCATGATTGTGTCCCACTTGTTGTTGATTATTCACAAAAAAATACAGTTTTATATCTTTATGTTTGAAGCCTGAAATGTGGCAAAAGGTCGCAAAGTTCAAGGGAGCCGAATAATTTCGCAAGGCACTATGTATGTATGTGTGTAATTTCGCAAGGCACTATGTATGTATGTGTGTGTGTATATGTGTATATATATATATATATATATATATATATATATATATATATATATATATATATATATATATATATATATATATATATATATATATATATATATATGGGGTATACTGGCAAGAAAGTGGTATAAATGGGACTGCAAAAATTACTGCTGATCTCCTCAAAAATTAAATCAGCTGATCAATAATTTCAATTGGCCCGAGTCTCTGAGCCTATACAGATTGACGAGAGTTGTAGCATAGGCTGCGCAACAAGATTACAATTTACATAAACTTTTAATTTACATTAGCAAAGGAATGTCATGTGCCGAGAGAGGGTTCGGTCCTGCAGTTAAAATGTACTGTAAATATCCCACTATAGCCTCTAGCCAGTACACATGCTTTTAACAAACACTTCAACTATGCAAGCACGTTTCCATCTTAATCATATTACACCCTTGAATAATGCAATCACACCACATTATGCTCTTGGATAATGCAACAATTCACAAGCATGTGCAGACAATGAAAGGGTTTGTTTTCTCGTCCATACACTCATAACATTTTAGTTTCAAGGCAAAAGCACAGTTACTGCTAGCTAGGTAAAGCTACCAACCTGCTTCATCAAGTGCTTCACCTGCTTCATCAAAAATGAGTAATTACCCCTCTAACACGGATGTAAAAGTAAAGTACCTACCTTACACCCATTAGAACAAACCAGGCTTCATTTTTATTAATAACATGCAAGTCCTTACGTGTGGTAAAAGCAAATTCTGACTGAAAACGTGGGTAATTCACTGGGGAGTTGAGATCAGCTGTTTTACGTGGCTCAGTGCAGCCAGCCAATCACCATTGACCGTTTTGTTTTTTGCTACTGCAATTTCCGATTAAAAACCCAACAAAACATGTTTCCTTATATTTGAGACAGTCTATACATTTCAGCTGTTTCAAAAACGTTGATCTGTTATGATTTTTACTGTTGGAGTGTTGGGCTCCACAAGACAATTCTGTTTGTACTGCCCTGCTTGGAGGGGAGGGAAACTGTCGGGCGAGTGTCGTGCACTACTTCCAGACGTAGCGGTCGAGACATGAGAAATTGCCAGCTTTACATTACGGTAATAAATATATTCTTTGGATTTATTTCGATACTTTTCGACAATCTCCTATTTTCGTCAATGGCTCTGTTCATTATGAAGAGGTCTCTGAGTTTATACGTTTTGGGCTGATAATTAGTTGTGATGACGTGTGAAGGCATTTCTCCTCGCCTGCCCAATCTGCAAAGGTCATGATATCACATGACACATAGTTCACCTCAGTCACAGGTGTAACTGCAGATGTCCTGTCATTGCATATTATGAACATCAGTTTGAGCAGCAAAACAGCGTTGGGGGGAAAGTTGTCCATCTGTCAAAATGGGGATATTCAAGATAAATAACTGAATTTTGCAATGCCGTCTTTTTCATTCAAGTTCAAACCCAACCCAGAGCCATGGGAATGAAAGGTTGGGCAAAGCCAGTATGTGAATGTGACTGTCTGTGCCTTGCCAGCTGTAACTAGGGCAACCTGGAACTGCGGTGGCGGCTAGTGATCTTGCCAAGGCTGGAATTACAGACAGACACATTTCCAGTTCTGTCAGGCCAAGGGCGTTTCATCAGTCTGTCTGGTGTTTATTAAGGAACTGATTAGGAGCAGTCTGGCTCGGTCTGTCTAGACTCTAGATGCATTGAAGCACCACTCCAGTGTCTGGCCAGAACTAAAATATGAAGGAAGGACTTTTTGTAATTTCCCCCTTCCGAACCTGGCTCCTTACAGGGCGTTTCCCTGCTCACCCTACAAAATGAAGGAGTTTTCTATGCTCTGTACTACTATTTCCTTTGGTCAGCTGGGATTATGAGGGAAAAGAGAGCTCAGCATGGTCTTTGGTTGAGTCTCCTGAGTGTTGCAAATATAAAGGTATGGTATTGGTTGGGTGAGTGTTTTGCCTTGTATGGTCTGACTTAGCGAGTGTTTTCCTGTGTTAACTCTATCTCCCCCCCCCCCGTGTTGCAGAGAGGAGCTGTGTTCGTTCCAGAGGGAGATCGAGGTGCTGTCAGAGCAGTACTCTCAGAAGTGTCTGGAGAACGCCCACCTGGCCCAGGCCCTGGAGGCTGAGAGACAGGCCCTCAGACAGTGTCAGAGGGAGAACCAGGAGCTCAACGCACACAACCAGGTGCACACACACACACCCAGGCACACACACACCCTGATAATAGTCCTCACACTTACCATGACACCTAATGTGCCTTGTGTCTGAAGGAGCTGAACAACCGTCTAGCTGCAGAGATCACTAAGATGCGCTCTATGGCCACTGAAGCCGGGGGTGGAGACGCCTGCAACGTCACACATGGGAAGGAACTGTACGAACTAGAGGTAAGCTCCTCTCGAGGTGAACCCAAGATTGGACTTGATTTGAAATTAGCTGAACTCTTCCTGTTTGTCAAATGGGGACAGTTCTTTATGCTGAAATGTGCCACTGAATCTTAGTTTTCCTCTTCCTTGCCAGGTGATGTTGAGGGTGAAGGAGTCGGAGGTCCAGTATCTGAAACAGGAGATCAACTCTCTGAAGGATGAACTCCAGGTCGCCCAAAGAGTAAGTCCCGAGACCCAAGTTATCTACAACTGCTTTTTATAGTTTTTCAATGTATTTTATACTATTTTCTCATTTTTTTTTAATGCTGAGGTTGTATTCCTCACCCAACCTCCCTAAACTATGTATCCTTCGTCCCGCCAGGATAAGAAGTATGCAACGGACAAGTACAAGGACATCTACACAGAGCTGAGCATCGTGAAGGCCAAAGCAGAGCGAGACCTGGGGAGGCTCAGAGAACAGCTGCAGCTGGCCCACGAGGCACTGGGGGAACCCTCACTGGAGGAGGCGGAGAGGGCAGGAGGATATGGTAGGAATATAGAAGACTTTCTATCCTTCTACTCCATATGTTTGCTATAAATGACACCCTATTCCCTACATAGTGTACTACAAATGGCACCCTATTCCCTACATAGTGTACTACAAATGACACCCTATTCCCTACATATAGTGTGCTACAAATGGCACCATATATCCCTACATAGTGTGCTACTTTTGACCAGAGCCCTATGGGTCCTGGTTAAAAGTAGTGCACTATATAGGGAATAGGGTACCATTTGGGACACATACCGTTGCCCTGAACACTGACCATTTTTCTCCTTACACATAGCACTATTACCTCTGAGCGTTCAACCTTTTGATTGGTTGGTGGTTGTTTCGGTCATGACCAATGTGCCACAATGCCTCAATTTGAATTTGGCCTCTGAATTTACATAAGAAATGATCTAATGTCAAATATAGTCCAGACTGTCTCCAACCGGCAACACACTGACCCCCTTTCAACATCAGCCAGAGTAGTCTATTTATTACAGTAGCGTCTATAGTATACAGTTCAGAAGCTGCAACTAGCCCCTTTTTCCAAATGACTTGTCGTTAAAGAAGCTGTCTGATATCTCATCAGATATCATGAAGTCCAAAAGCAACCCTGACATTCTCAAGATGGCGGCTGCTGCCGCAAAACGCTCAGAGCGCACCATGAGGTCAAAGGTACGTCTTCTAAACACCTGAGTAAGACATCTTAAATTGATTTACACAGTAGAGGAGAAGTTTCCCGCAGCTGAAGGTTGTGTATGGAGACCGTTCAATATTAGCCAAGTGCCATTGACCTGTGACACACTGACACCTTCTGGTTAACTACTGCATTGCACTGCAACTTTTTACTTCCCCAGCATGTGAATGTACTTTATTGGGTGGGTTATTGGGCCTATGAGGATGCAGCAGTTTTATTTAATTACTCTTAAAACCTTGAAACAATCCCTTTGTGCATCTATTTCAGTGTGGGTTAGACTGGTTCTATCAGATGTAGAAAAAAGTGTACCAACACGTGTCAGGAAACCTGGTAAGTGTGGTGAGGTGTGTTTCACCTCTTACTCTCACATGCCGGTGTGTTTCCCCCTTCTGTCCTCAGTCTGTGGCTCGTGACATGCCCTGGGACAGCTAGGGCTGCCTGAGGACCTATAGGCCTACCCTTCTCCTTTAGGTAATTTACCCAACCAGACTACAACGAACAGGATGCCAAAATCACACATCGTTAGTGGGTTTGAATGGGATCACCTTTTTTTTTTTAAATTTGCTGCCATTGGGACCTTACAGAGAAATATCACTTTAACCAAGGAGAGAAATGAGCGCACGTCTCTGTGTGGATCGTTGATGATACTCCTCTCTGTTTGCATCAATCTGCTTCCTCAATGATTCAGTCCTGTCCACTTTAAAGTCACAATCAAACCTGGCCATGGTCATTAACAGTTTTTTTTTTTTTTTTGTCTCTCTGTTTCTCTCTCTGTCTCCAGAGTCTTAAGGAAGGTCTGACGGCCGAGCAGCGACTCCATCTGTTTGACAAAGACACGAAGGAGTTCTGACAGTGTCGCCTGCGTTGAACCGCTCCACCCACCTTGCTGCATGTTTAGAAAGCCCACTATATTTTAGCTAGGGAATGACTTATTTAGAAACACACTGGCCACCACACACATCGTATATTCAAAAAACATGGTATGAAGATTGAATTTTATGTCTCGGCTCAACATTCCATGCACTTCAGTTACTGTGACATTTTGTTTGTTTTTCCAGCGCCATGTCTTACTGTAAATACTCTGTACTGTTTTTAATGAAGCATCTATCATGCAGACACTAAAAAAAGATGGCTGTGTAAGCTACTGTTTTAACTCCTTAGTCTGTGTGAATAGCCGAAGGAATAAGTGTAATGTTGTAATGGCTAAACACAACTACATAATGATGGAATAATTACTTGCGTAAGCAAACCGTAGGAACAATCCTGCCTTCGGGCCTGCGTATTATGCTAGGTGAGGTCATGTTAATTATTCTTTCCACCCCCTTATCATTTCAGCACAGATTAATGTCTGGCTCAGTAAACAAGCTATGGAAAGAAAATGTTTGCCTGCATCATTGTACAAGTAAACTATCTGTTACGTTGGATGTTGCTCCTCCATTGTCTGAGTTGTTGGCTTGTATATGATTAATATTAACATCATAGAATATGTTTTCTGAAACATAGGACCATTTTAAATTACCCCTGGAAGGTGACTGCTGAATAAATACATTATGGATGGGATTTGCTGATTATACTATAAATATATACATTTATATAATTGTTTTCCTTCTCTGTAATCTTATTGGTCCAGCTGTATGGGAGGATTTGGTTTGTATGTAGTCTTGTTCAGTGGCAATCTCTTTGTATTTATTTAAATGTTTTTGGATTATTGTCTCACATGGCATTCCCTCTGTACTCTACTATTGTAAATATACAGCCAATGTACACCAACTGACAACAGGTTTATTAGCAATAAATATTTTTGCACCCTGTCTTTTCGTTGTTTCCATCTACTACACTGTATTACTCATTTTCCAAACTGATTAAACTAACCAGCATTACATAGTATTAGTATGTAGTTAAATTACACTGATCATCTAGACTTTGCACAGTTCAGATGTGAGAGGACTGCAATCATATACTACTGTAGGTTTCCTATCAATAACTTGTGCATTCGGAAAGTATTCAGACACGGACTTTTTCCACATTTTGTGACGTTACAGCCTTGTTCTAAAATGGATGACATGTTTTTTACCTCAGCAATCTATGCACAATACACCATAATGACAAAGCGAGAAAAAAAAGGTTGTTTGAAATGTTTGCAAAATTCTAAAAAATAAAATACCTTATGTATTCAGACCCTTTGCTATGAGACTCGATATTGAGCTGAGGTGCATCCTGTTTCCATTGATCATCCTTGATGTTTCTACCTGGGGTAAATTCAATTGATTGGACATGAGTTGGAAAGGCATACACCTGTCTATGTAAGGTCCCATAGGTGACAGTGTGTCAGAGCAAAAACCAAGCCATGAGATCGAAGGAAACGTCCGTAGAGCTCTGGGACAGGATTGTGTCGAGGCACAGATTTGGGGAAGTGTACCAAAAACTGTCTGCAGTATTGAAGGTCCCCAAGAACACAGTGGCCTCCATCATTCTTAAATGGAAGAAGTTTGGAACCACCAAGACTCTTCCTAGGGCTGGCTGCCCAACCAAACAGCAATTTGGGGAGAAAGGCGTTGGTCAGGAAGGTGCCCAAGAACCCAAGGGTCACTCTGACAGAGTTCCTCTGTGAAGATGGGAAAACTTCCAGAAGGACAACCATCTCTGCAGCACTCCACAAATCGGGCCTTTATTGTAGAGTGGCCAGACGGAAGCCACTCCTCCGTAAAAGGCACATGAACGCCCACTTGGAGTTTGCCAAAAGGCACCTAAAGACTCAGACCATGAGAAACAAAATTATCTGGTCTGATGAAACCAAGATTGAACTCTCTGGGCTGAATGCCAAACGTCACGTCTGGAGGAAACCTGGCACCATCCCTATGGTGAAGCATGGTGGTAGTGGCATCATGCTGTGGGGATGTTTTTCAGAGGCAGGGGCTGGGAGACTAGTCAGGATTGAGGGAAAGATGAACGGAGCAAAGTACAGAGATCCTTGATTAAAAACCCGCTCCAGAGCGCTCAGGACCTCTGACTTGGGCGAAGGTTCACCTTTCTTACAGGACAACGACCCTAAGTGTAACCGATGTGAAATGGCTACCTAGTTAGCGAGGTGCGCGCTAATAGCGGTTCAATTGGTGACGTCACTCGCTCTGAGACCTTGAGTAGTTGTTCCCCTTGCTCTGCAAGGATTGCTGCTTTTGTGGAGCGATGGGTAACGATGCAACGAGGGTGGCTGTTGTCGATGTGTTCCTGGTTCGAGCCCAGGTAGGGGCAAGGAGAGGGACGGAAGCTATACTGTTGCATAAGCACAATGTAAAGACAACACAGGAGTGGCTTCGGGACAAGTCTTGAATGTCCTTGAATGGCCCAGCCAGAGCCCGGACTTGAACCCAATCGAACATCTCTGGAGAGACCTGAAAATAGCTGTTCAGCGACAGTCATGATCAAACCTGACAGAGCTTGAGAGGATCTGAAGAGAAGAATGGGAGAAACTCCCCAAATACAGGTGTGCCGAGCTTCTAGTGTCATACCCAAGAAGACTCGAGGCTGTAATCGCTGCCAAAGGTGCTTCAACAAAGTACTGTGTAAAGGGTTTGAAGACATGTAAATATGATATTTCAGTTTTTATTTGTAATACATTTCTTAACATGTTTTAGCTTATTCTTTATGGAGTATTGTGTATAGATTGATGGGGGAGGGGGGGAAATAGGTCAATCAATTTTAGAATACGGCTGTAACGAGATGTGGAAAAAGTCAAGGGGTCTGAATATTTTCCGAAAGCACTGTATATATGTGGACACCCCTTCAAATTTTTGTATTCGGCTATTTCAGCCACACCCGTCGCCGACAGGTGTATTACAATCGAACACACAGCCATGCAATCTCCATAGTCAAACATTGGTAGTAGAATGGCGTTACTGAAGAGCTCAGTAGTCACTCCAGTCAAACTCCACACAACATTCATGTCTTGAACGCTGCCCGCTTTCCTACCTTCCCATAATGCTTCACTGTGTTCGCCAGCTGATAAATGCTGTTCTTGAAGTGCAGCTCACGCGCGGAGAGTAGCAAAGTAGCTACAGCCAGGGATTTTTTTTCTTTTTCTTTTTAAATTTTTTATCCCGTTTACAAAAGTGGATTTTTTTTTTTTAAGATATAGTTTGGCGTTTTATGGTACTAGCAGATGGGGTCTTGAACGAGATGTTGGGTGGGACTCACTGTTGAATTGGACGTTTCTAAAGCCCCCCCACTCCTTCCCGTTTGGGTAAGTTTCAGTCTCCTGCAGCGCAGTATGCTCGCTCTTTTGTTTCATATGAAAGGCCTAGCAAGTTAGCTTAGCAAGTTAGCTAACCACGAATAAGTCAACGAGGGTAGTTAGCTAGCTATATTTGCTAGATGCATCACTTCGCCGTTATGTGCGGGGAGATCGATCCCCAAAGCTGAGTGGCACTATATCCAGCAAATGTTCAAGTATTGTATTATGATAGCCACCAGCCATCCACCCCTTGTTTCACAATAAGCTAGCGTTGCCATATCATTTACAAATTAACTTGTCATGTCAGATCCAGAGCAGAGCATTAGCTAGCTGCAGTTTGTGGTACGCGGCTAACTATCTAACTTTGGCGTAGCGCATTGCGAACTGGCTACAATTGATAACCAGAACAGCACTTATCCTGTTTACTAAGTGAACGTGTCATGTATGGTTCATGTAATAACTAGCGAAGTAGCTAGCTGTTCTTGTAGTGGCACGATCATCCTTCACATTTGGCTGAGTGAAGACACACAAATGTAGGTAATCCAGGACTAATAGCTCTCGCCTGTCAACTGTCATTCCAGTTCCGGTGAGTGTAGCTAACTAACTAGCTAAACATACGTTCTGTTCGTTTGTAAGAAGGCAGAGGGTTTCGAAGCCAGCTGTCAGCTTGTTACTTTCTCTTAACACTATAGTTTGGTGCATTTCTAGCAAACACTTCTGATTTGACCACTTTTCCCAGCTCAGCTTGGTCACTACACGCTAGTGTGCAATTTGGTTGTTCAGTATTTGCATAGCTCGTGGGACACTAACACTTCTCTTCAACAGTACGGAAAATTGAACTTTGACAGCCAACGGAAACGTTAGCTAACCTTTTAGGTTTTACTTCTGTGTTGTAATTTTGAACACTGAACGTTTGCACTTCGGAGATTTTGCTGAAGATGGGCACATTGAACTTTCTAGTTAGCAAATGATCTAATATATTTGATATAGCTAGTTAGTTGTTGATAAGCTACTATGTAGCTAACGTTAGCTAGCTAGAAAGATAGACAACGAAAGTTAAAATCCACTGCTGTCAAATGTGCTTCTGGATGATGGAACCTAGCCTGGAGATCCGACGTTGGATTGAACGTCGGGCATAAATGAGGGTTTGGATCAGGAAAGTTTCCTCTCATTAACGTTACCTATACAAGCCAGAACCTTGATTAACATGATATGTTAACTTTACCGGTTGTCTGTGCGATTGATCCTTTTGGAGGTAGGATTGTGAATCAATATATCCCCAAGAAAGTGTAATTACATCAACTTTTCAAGTGCTGGTAGTGAATTCAGATTTATCACCTGAACTATATAAACATGTGCATGAGCTCGGGAAGTATGCATGCGCTTTGAAAAGTTGGCATAATTATACTTTACTGTGGATATTGTCTCCTATTCCTACCTGCAAAAGGACCAACCGCATGGACAACTGGTAAATTAAGTTAAAATATAATTTTATTTAACATTCTGGCTTGTAGGGGTCGTAAGAGGAAACTTTCTTGATCCAAACTCTTAATTTATGCCGGACGTAGAATTCAAAGATATTCATTGTCAGGTTTCCAGGCTAGATGGAACTCAATCTTGACCTATATCCAATCATGTTCCCACTGAGGTCAGCAAAAATAAATACAATGTCAACATTTCTGTATTTCTGCTCAATTTCAGTTGCTATGGAGCAACCACCGGGGGACTCTGATTTACAGCCCCAAGACCTCTCCTCCACCCGTAGCCTCCCTGCTACCATAGACCTGACCGCAAAAGGTGAGGTTTGCCTTGTTAAAGCCAACTCCATGGAGGCCCTACAGGTGGTCAAGCCTTCAAGCTGGTACCCAGGCTCTGGGAGCAGCAAGGGACTCTCCTTCCCAGAAACTGACCCCAACCACAAGCTTCAACCAGGAGACCAGATCCAGCCGAACGATGCCTTCTCCAACACTACAGTCACCCTCTCTTATGTAAGCAGGTCTCACATCTTTTCCACTCATGACTCTCTCTCTCACCATTCCTCTCTCTACGGCGTACCGTCAATCAGCAAGTTCTCAACAATGGATGGCTACCTGCAGCAGATGGACAGGCCTCTGGGCTTAGCGCCCCAGTCTGAAATGTTTGACTCTATGCCTCCAGCCCAGGTGATGGCTGAGAATGTGGCAGGGGTGTGTCTGATGCAGCAGTGTCATGAAATCAACAGCAGTCGAGTTGCCTGTAATGGAAGAGTGGAGAAAAACAATCCTCATCAGAGAACGAGTTCAATCGAACACAGTCTTTCTCAGGACACAGACGACAATGCAGGACTGCAGAATGGCAGGAGTAGCAGCAGCAGCAGCTGGTCTAATTCTGCAATATGTATTGATTCCTCTCCAGAGCCTCTCACTACAGACATGGAGGAGGAAGGACAGAGGGCTGACTCAGAGGTTCTCTTTTTCATCTCATCTAGAACGGAGGAGCCTGTCCTCATCCAGGACAGCATGAGTCCCAGGGACCTGTGTTCTCATAGTAGGGAGTATATCAGTCCTCTGGGGGACACGGTCTCTCCCTCTACCTCACTGGATGACGTACAGAATGTGTTCATTCTGCCTCAGGCCTCCTGCTCACCCAGCTTTGAAAATGATGGTGATAATGCACCAATGTTAGATACCAGCAAGGACTACCAGCAGCCAGGGCATAAACCCAAGGCAGATTCAGAGCCTATTGTTGACTTGACAGAAGACAAGAGCACTCTCCCAGAGGTTTTAGAAAAGAAACCAAAGGAGACGACTGCTTCTCACTTGAATGGTAATGCAAAGGCAGAGCAGAGGACTTTTGAGAGGAAACAACTTCCCCCTCGCTCTGGCAGGGGGACTAGGTTAGAGGCCATAGTGATGAACATAAACCCTAACTGGTATAAAGTATCCACTAAGAAGCCCAAGGCCTCAAAGACCCAAACCCAGCCTCTGACAAATCCCCAGACTCAGAGCAGTCCATCTAAAGCCGATGTTAGTCCTAACAAACAGACCTCATCTGTAGGGAAGAAGAAAGTCCAGAATAAAGTAGCATCTAGCTCAGAGGGAGAGACTAAAGTAAAGGCAGACGCAACGAAAGGCCGTCTGGATAGCATTAACAGGAACACAGACAGTTGTAAAGAGTCTACGTCAGATTCTGAACACACCCGTTTTTCCAAATATCCACACAACCACAGTACATCTCCAAAAACCTCCAGCCCACCCTTTGCAGATCCCGAGCCCTCCGAGGTGGATGTACTGACTGTATCACCGCCACTTAAAACATCCCCTAAAAGCCCTGGGAAGCATAAAGTGAAGACTGCATGCAGGGAAGCATCTTCTCCCACAGCTAAAACAGCGAAGGTAACCCCTGCTCCCAAGAAGAAACGGAAGAAACCCAGACTGGGCAAGTTTTCTGCTATGTTCTCCCCTCAGGAGCCTGAGATAAAACTGAAATATGTCAACTACAAGGAGGAGAAGAGGGATATGAGGAGGGACACTTTCTCTCCTTTCATCCACATGGGCCTTAAACCCTCCTCCACCTCCCCTGCCAACTGTACTGTCATCAACTACCCTGAGGAGGAGAAGCCCAGGCAGAAGAAGGGTCAGGGGCAACAGCAGGCTGGAGGCTCAGGGTCTGGGGGTTTCATCCCTGGGGCTGTACCCTCCACCTCCTGCCTCCAGCTGGGCCGCATCTCCACCCATAGCCAATACCACAGCTCCCTGGTCTGCTGCCTCTGTAGAGGCTCGGCTAACGCCATGGACCTGGGGGACCTCCACGGGCCCTACTACCCTGAGGGAAACAGACCCAGCGCTAAACCCCCTGCTAGGACCCCAGGCCTCAAAGAAGAGGAGGATTTCAGTGACTCCGACTCGTCCTGCAGCATGAGAGGCCGGGGCAGAAAGTGTGCTCGGCCCCCGGGGGTCCCCTGGCCCCACAAACCAGGTCCACGGTTGAGCCAAGAGGGCCTGCTGGGGAGGTGGACTAGCAACAGTGACCCTTCAGGCAGCCCTGCAGCAAAGAGGGCCAGGATTGAGAATGGGGCTGGGGTTACATCTGAGGCTGCAGTAGAGGACTGGTACAGCCCCCCTGTGGTGCCTCTAGACCAGTGTGAGTACTGGCTCCACGAGGACTGTAGCATCTGGTCTGCAGGTGTGTTCCTGGTGAAGGGGAGGGTCTACGGTCTTGAAGAGGCGGTCAAGGTGGGTCAGGAGACGGTAAGTTTAAGTCTTGCAGCCCAGGAATAGATGTGCCTCTGTTTAATTGAGTCTCTGTTGATTTAAGATTGGGGTGTATACGTTGTATTCGGACCCCTAGACTTTTTCCACATTTAGTTACATTACAGCCTTATTCTAAAATGGATTACATAGTTTTTTCCCCTCTAATCTACACACAATACCAAATAATGACGCAGTACTTTGTTGAAGCACCTTTGGCAGCGATTACAGCCTTGAGTCTTCTTGGGTATGACGCTATAAGCTTGGCACACCTGTATTTCTGGCGTTTCACCCATTCTACTCTGCAGATCATTTCAAGCTCTGTCAGGTTGGATGGGGCCGTCGTTGCACAGCTATTTTCAGGTCTCTAGAGTTGTTCGATCGGGTTCATGTCCAGGCTTTGGCTGGGCCACTCAAGGACATTTGATACTTGTTCCGATGCCACTCCTGCGTTGTCTTGGCAGGTTTTCATCAAGGATCTCTCTGTACGTTGCTCCATGAATCTTTCCCTGACTAGTCTCCCAGTCCCTGCTGCTGAAAAACATCCCCACAGCATGTTGCTGCCCCCACCATGCTTCATCGTGGTGCCAGGTTTCTTCCAGATATGACGCTTGGTATTCAGGCCAAAGAGTTTAATCTTGGTTTCATTAGACCAGAGAATCTTGTTTCTCATCGTCAGAGTCCTTTAGGTGCCTTTTGGCAATTTCCAAGCAGGCTGTCGTGTGCCTTTTACTGAGGAGTGGCTTCCGTCTGGCCACTCTACCATTACATTTATTTCTTTTGAATGTACTTAACCTTTTATTTAACTAGGCAATTCCGTTAAGAACAAATTCGTATTTACAATGACGGCCTACCAGGGAATACTGGGTTAACTGCCTTGTTCGGGGGCAGAACAACATATTTTTACCTTGTCAGCTTGGGGATTTGATCCAGCAACTTTTCGGTTACTGGCCCAACGCTCTAACCGCTAGGCTACCTGCTGCCCCAGATTGGTGGCGTGATGCAGATATGGATGTCTTTCTGGAAGGTTCTCCCATCTCCACAGATGAACTGTGGAGCTCTGTCACCGTGACCATCGGGTTCTTGGTTACCTCACTGACCAAGGCCCTTCTCTGATTGCTCAGATTGGCTGGGCGGCCAGCTCTAGGAAGAGTCTTGGTGGATCCGAACTTCTTCCATTTAAGAATGATGAAGGCCATTGTGTTCTTGGGGGCCTTCAATGCTGCAGACATGTTTCTGGTACCCTTCCCCAGATCTGTGCCTCGACACAATCCTGTTTCTTAGATCTACGGACAATTCCTTCGACTTCATGGCTTGGTTTTTGCACTGACATGCACTGTAAACTGTGGGACCTTTTATATAGACAGGTGTGTGCCTTTCCAAATCATGTCCAATCAATTGAATTCACCACAGGTGGACTCCAATCAGGTTGTAGAAACATCTCAAGGATGATCAATGGAAATAGGATGGCCCTGATCTCAATTTTGTCATTATGGGGTATTGTGTGTAGCTTGATGGGGAAAATGTATTTAATCCATTTTAGAATGAGGCTGTAACATAACAAAATGTAGAAAAAGTCAAGGGGTTTCAATACTTTGACTGCACTGTATGTAGTGTTCTTTATCTCCCATAGGGAATGGACTTTTACCATGTTTTTGTAGAAGTGTGTAATAGTATCAGACTTCTGTTTAGCAATGTAAAAATATTATAGCAGCTTGTATTTTGGTCTTGGCCTGGAACACAACCAATTAATTATATTTAGTGTTTTCAGACATGTTCTCGCTGCCATAACCCAGGTGCCATGTTGGGCTGCTTCTTCAAAGGATGCCTCAACAAGTATCACTACAGGTGTTCTCTACAGTCAGGTGAGTCTCCCCCTCTTTGTCCCCATCCCTAGCTTGGGACCCTTCTACTTCTGCTTAGTAATGGGACCAGTTCCAATACTTGTGCCAAAGAAGGGAGGAGGGAAGGATGGCATTTGGAAGCATCTCAACCAGGCATCCAGGACTAGGGAGTATACTGGGTCTTCACAGAAGTCTGCCATGATTCTAATGCAGGATTGTGTGTATAGTCACTGCCTGCTGTGTTGACACCTATTAGTTCTCCAGCCTGTCACTAACTGCTACAACATCTGACTGATGCCGCCCAGTTCTCCTAGTAAACATTACCAAGCCTAGTCTAGCAGCCGAGACAAGGGTATATTAATCGGGAAGCAAATGGGCTGAAATGGGGAGGGACCTGAATTTGTCCAATAAGAAACGCTTGTTTTCGTCTTTCCGTTGCAAAACGTTTTGCCACGAAGAGCGTTAGACTACAGAGGACCTGCAGTCTGTTGCTTGTCAAGGCATTCAAATGGGACTTGGTTGCAGTCAGACAAAGTTTGAGCCACCTCAGTGACTGATAATATTCGTAGTCTTTTCTGAGACGTGATGTATCATAATGTTGCTTTATATCTGTATCTTATTCAAACAGACATCCAGCAACGTTCCCTGATTGTCTATTTTGTGTGCCGAATGCCATGTTTTCCCACAGTCTGGTAGAGGGCTGTTTCAGTTGAACGTTAGGCCTAATACTGTGGTTGGATAACAGTATGGGCACCCCAGCTCCACGGACGTGCCCTGTATGTTCTGTAAATGGCTGTTCTAAGCGGAGGTGTGTGTTGCAAGCTCTCTCTGTTACAACCTATCCCTATCTGTAGCCTGTTGGTGTGTGTGGGAGCTGGTTCGGCTGCTGTTTGCTATTGAGCCATCTGATGAATCACTGTCTTTATTGATCCAAGCATTCTTCTCCTCACAGACTGTGTCCTCAATGAAGATAACTTCTCCATGAAATGCACCAAGCACAAGGTATGGATGGTTGATTAATTGAAGTGACTGCTAGGTTTGATCCTTACTAAACCGGTCTCTCTGTCTCTCTCTCTCTCTGTGTGGTTGTCAGTGATTTCAGTCTCACTGTATTGTACAAATATTGTCTTTGTGGAAGAGTTGAAGCTGGCATGAAGCCAACAATTTATCAATCCTCCATTTTATGATTTACTGTACATTGCTAAAATGAAGTATAGCTTCAGTTCAGCATTGACTTACAGCCTGAATTGTAAATGTATTAAATAGATTTGTTTCCTCACCCTTATATACACAGTAACCCACAGTGAAAACATGTTTTTAGAAGATTTTGCACATTTATTGAAAATTAAATCTAGAAATATCTTGTGTATTTATTCACACTCATGAGTAAATACTTTGTAGAAGCACCTCTGGCAGTGATTACAGCTGTGAGTCTTTCTGGGTAAATCTGTAAGAGCTTTCCACACCTGGATTGTGCATCATTTGACCATTTTTTTATTATTTTCAAAATTCTTCAAGCTCTTTCAAATTGCTTGTTGATAATTGCTAGATAACCATTTTCAGTTCTTGCCATAGATGTGTAAGTCAAAACTGTAAGTCGGCCACTCAGGAAAGTTAACTGTCTTCTTGGTAAGCAACTCCTTGTTTTAGGTTATTCCCAATCTGGCCCTCATAACATCATGGCCACTTAATCATCTCCAGCTTCCAATTGGCTCATTCATTCCATTAATGCCTTATTGCATGCAGGATGTATGTTTTGGAATATAAATGTGTATACTGTACAGGCTTCCTCCTTTTCACTCTGTCAATTAGGTCAGTATTGTGGAGTAACTACAATGTTGTTGGTCCATCCTCAGTTTTCTCCTATCACAGCCATTAAACTATGTAAATGTTATAACGTCGCCATTGGCCTCATGGTGAAATCCCTGCGCAGTTTCCTTCCTCTCCGGCAACTGAGTTAGAATGACACTTGTATCCTTTCTGGTGTAGTGATATTCATAGTGTAATTAAAAACTTCACCATGCTCAAAAATATATTCAATGACAGGTAAAAACATTTTTTTACCTATCTACCAATGGGTATCCTTCTCAAGCCATTGGAAAACCTACCTGTTCTTTGTGGTTGAGTCATCTATGGTTGATATTCACAGCTCGATAGAATTATCTGTAAGGTCACTCAATGTGTGGGGTACAGAGATGAGGTAGTCATTGCAATTTATTATGTGACTTGTTAAGCACATTTGTACTCCTGAACTTATTTAGGCTTGCCATAACAAAGGGGTTGAATACTTTGATTCAAGACATTTCAGCTTTCTGTTTTTAATTAATTGGTAAAAAAAATTGTTTTTTATAAATACACATTTACATTATGTGACATAAAATCTCAATCCATTTTTAAATTCAGTCTGTAATACAACAAAATGTGGAAAAAGTAAAGAGGTGTGAATGCTTTCTGGAGGCACTGTGTACGCAGTCCTCGAAAAACCAGAAGGGAATGAACATTGGGATTGTATTTCTCCAGCCCTTAGCCACTGCTAGTATTGTACAGTACACTGATCTACTTTCAGTGTTAAATGTTTTATTTTCACTGGGATTTTGTGTGTACGCGTTCCTCCCCAGAACAAGTCATTCAAAGGCCCTCCTGGGAACAGAAGAGATGACAGGTGACACAACCAGGACATAGACTACACATGGTCAGTGGTTCTGTTACGTTACGTTATACACAACAGCAACACCTCTCTTCTGGTCTTTGTCCCTAAGAACTTCAGCATTACTAACGTGTGTGTGCACGAGTCACACATTATTGTTACATTCTTTAATAACAATGATGGTAGTGGGGCATTTCTGTGTATATCCAAATCATGAAGTGCTAAATGTTTAAATATCTTTGTTTGGAAACATGAATGTGTTTTTCTTTCTTTAAAAAAATTGAATTTTTTCCATTCCGCAGGGTTTCTCCTATGAGCCCGGTAACCATGGCGACACTGGAACGCTGTCCTCTGATTTGAAAGCTGGCTTGCTACTCCTCCTGCTACTTGTTCTGTTGCCTTCAAGTGATACACTGCGCTGCACAGACTATGCAGAAGACCACGGCTGTCCTAATGTCCTGTTACCTCTGTCCTTCTCATGGGACTGGACAGGTTACGGAGGCTGCTAGATGGGCCAATGACTGAACAGAGGAGTTGGGTGCGGGGCCCAAAGCCAAGGTCACCATTAGAAGAGAGATATGTTCGCATCGCTTACAGTGGCATGCTAAACACATGCTATTGCGTTGTAATTATTTATTAGGAAAAAGGATTCTCCCCTTTTTTTACTTAAAATGTTGACAATAAAATTGGAGATATTTAATTTTGTAAGATTTGTAAGTATGTGATTTATATATTGCTTATTTATTTTTTGGGAATCTTGTTGCTTTTGTTTTTACTTTGCAATTGACCTGGAGGTGTTTGTTATTGAAGGCCGGTTGGGTCGTGTTATTTGACAGGTCAAATAGGGTTATTTAACCTGTGTGTTTTTGACATGCAACGACCCGAACAGACTTCCATAGTTTGTGTCTTAAGTTATTAGGAAGAACCAATGCTAAAGATTCCACTTGGTAGAGGAAGTGATGGTCGAATAGGGGTGGTGTGGAGACAGTGCAGAATGGTCTCGTATTTAGATCAACCCCGAGTTTCTCTACAGAACCATTTCTGATTACAATACAGGTACTTGATAATATATTTTCACAAAGACCATACTTTGCTACAAGACTGACAGGTTTATTCTTTTGTGATGAAAACGATACCGGTTTTAGTTCTGATTTACAGTGGGCGGAAGTAGGCAAGGTGTACATTTCAACTGATTTTACCTGCGCTATGTTTTGTCAGCACATTTGTATAGTGGATATGAAGAATTGAGGGAACTGTAGCTCGTGTGTATTGTTCATTCATCCTGACTGTACTTCCTCTAAAGAGGATGGAAGTCGCTGAAAGCACTTTGGAGTGGCACTTGCCATGGCTGCAGTATGATCTCCAAAGCGGACTCACCCTGGCCTGTAGCATCTAATTCAGGCACTGCCCCACATAGTTGTTGGTATCGTCAGTAGAGAGAACTTGTTCATCTGTTTTCATTCCATTGACACCATTCCTGTATTTATCTCACAGCTGTCTGGGACTGAAGTGATTGGTCCACACCTTCATTACCGGTCATCTGATCTGCTTTCCTCTTCTGATTTTTTTACTGGGACACAATGGATTGATTTCCCTTCTAGAATTACATTTCCAATGATAATGCAAGCTAATACTTTACACATGCATTATTTGTTTGAACAAGGGCACATGCTAGGACCATTCAACCGTCACATGATGTAAACGGACTTGATTTTAGATGACCTCTGTTGTCTGTAGAATTCCAACAAGTATAGGCAGAAGCGCTACAGTCAGTCTGTAGTTTCTAACCATCGACCACATTTTACATCAACCTTTACCAGGTAGCTGTTGATTTGGTCAGAATGGTCATCTTCAACCTTCTCCATTCACCTGTTTGTCTGAAGTCGAACCCTCAGCTGAACTCTCCTAAAGCCTTATCACTGCTACTAGACCTCTACTCATTTTCACCGGCTTTGTTGCAAAGACAAATCAGTGTGTGTCCAGTACATTGCCTTTCTGTTGGCCATCCACACCGCTAACCAGGGCAGCTCGAATGAAAACCAAGCAGGTCTGATAGACTGTACATTTAGAGATGTCACTGTGGTTGGTTCATGTCGGTTGTGCTTTCTGGTGGTTAGTTTCTGTGTGTACTTTTCCGTAGTGACAGTAGAGGCAGTGCTGTTCTGAGACCTGTGAAGTCTATAAAGGGAGACCGAACAGTGGTGACGGTGAATGTTACAGCAGGCCGCTCCCCGGGAGAGGATTCTCACACAGCAGGAGACACGTGTGTGTGTGTGTGTGTGTGTCTGTACCAATATCCACATTAGTATAGCACCTAGAATGAAGCGATGTATTGGGCATGAATTCTAAGTGGTATGGCTATTGGAATGTAGCTAGCTACACATAACCTCTTCTTACCTCCATATCTGGTTATATTGTGCCATCTGTCGTTTTTGTTTATTTTTTGTATGTATTGCAGTGAACCCGAATTTGTCATACTTTGCAAAATGAGCGCCAAACGCTCTGCTGGTCCTTATTGTCACAGCTGCTTTATTTAATCAAACTTATGCATTGTACCAGATGGGGCATTTGGATTGTTATTTTCATGGTTGTAAAAATGGGTTTGGTTTGTAATATTGTTTTCATGTCTAAATCTCAGGGCTGGGTCTCAATTATTCAAATGATTTGTGTTTTTGATTTGACCTATGAAATGTTATCACACATTGACTGGAGCAATGCTAACAGTAGCAGGATATTGATCATCACAGCAGAGGCTATGTGTTGGCTACTATAACCTTTTCTTTACAGTCTACTGGTTAAACCTGTTCTTGATACATTTAGTTGTCAGTTGTGTTATGGGTAACGTTTGACAAGGCTGCCAGTGTCACTTCTCTTTCCCTCTTTATTTTAAGGTGACTTTACAGGTGTTATTTTGTACTGTGTGGGTTTACCCCTGGCTAACAGAGCTAGATGTAACTAAAATAAACATTTTGTCGCACCCCCTTTTTTTTTGTGTGTGTGTGACGGCCTCATGATTTTAATAGTTAGTGTATAGACAACCAACTGTTCAAACTTTACATTTTCTTAAACTTCCCATAGAACATGAATCTTCATATTATTGCAAACACACTGCTAGTGCAGAGATGCTGTAACGTGGTACTGTTGTAGTTGCTAAATGGCCTGTGTTGTGATCTGATGTAATAGCTAGAAATGTAAGAAGAGCATGTCTGTATCTCCTGCAGAATACTGGGACATCTGAGTCCAGGGAACAAACTTACACCGGCATTCATTCCAACCACAGTTTAATTTTTTTTGTCAACTAAATCAGAGCTTACAGGGAAGACGGTTGTATTGCAAAGACATACTCAGACATGAGTTCCTGCGCTGTGTTGCCCTACTCACTAAAACATCACAAATCATGATGCCGCATCAATATGTCACTACAGACAGACAGGAACTCCAATACACAAGTTGCAACACATTACATCATGATAGCTTTGCAGAAACCTCTTTGTCTAACTCATCTATTGGCTACAGCTATGGTCTGCAACCCAGGTTTTAGCCTTAGATTTGAATGATTAGTTGAATCAGGTGTGTTAGTGTTGGGCTAGAATAAAAGCCTGCACAGCTAGCGAGTCCCCAGGACTCGGCTTGGTGACCACTAGCCTCTAGAGAAACAACTCCAGCCCTGTGCATTGGGACTGGAAGTAAAGGTCATAGGTTGTCACAAGGTGTAGTAATCTCACTACCCAAAGACACTGATGAAAGGTCAGTGGAGTTTTTCACCCTTATGGATAAGGTGAGGATTTGGGGAGGGTAAGCTGATCCTAAATCTCTGCCTGAAGCCGACTTCTACCCGGAGCATGATGGAACAATACTTCAACTAGCTACAAACCTTATTGAACAGTTCATTGTTGGAAGATGTCAAACCACAGAGGGAAAATAACTTTACTGACTGTTACACGACATTCATACACCCAATTATGAAGAACAGAATACTACAGCTTGTGACAGCAAACTTTTTTTTTTTTTTTTAACAATTGTTTTCCAGCACATAAAGATTTATGCAAATATGTCTGGAAATCACAACACACATTTTATTTTTTAAATCTTATTTCTGACTTTAAAATGACTAATTCATTACTCTTGTGATGTTTTGCTTGGCAAGAAAGGGAGAAATCCTCTCCAGATGTCCCTTGCAACTTCTCAACACTTGGCAATTTAGAAGCTACACACTTCATCAAAAATGCATTATTTTGAGAACTACAGTATCTAAACTATTCTAGAAAATCTAGGATTCCCAGGCTCAGTAACTTAGCTCTGGAACCTAGTTCTTACTGGTGAGATGGAAACACAACATCAACAGCATACAAACACAACATTGAATAAAAATGAACTATTATTGTTTTGTCTGGTATTGAGCCCTAAGATGTCTCGAGGTAATAAGACCAATATTTGCTTCAGGACATAATGCAAGAAATTGTGCTACAGCTAAATTCCACATTACAACAATCTTGACATAACTTTTTGTAAAGCCAGTTAAAATGATTCATAAAGATATGTTTTAGTTACTCATCATGCAATTGTTTTAAGTTGTGACTGTGTACTCCACTGTATTTTTCAGCTTGAATTTAAAATGCTAAATAATTATCAAAATCCAAACAATACTCTATTCATCAGCATTAATACATTAAAAAAAAGAATCAAATAAATTGATTAAAATGTGTAAAAATGAAGTAGATATGTGTGTGTTAAGGTGCAGGGATAAAGTGTTGGAAATCATTTAGAGCTATCTGTCATCTTGGCTTGCTGTGGCAGAATAAAGTAAATACATGAATCTAAATGGTCCCACTTTATTTGGATAGTCCCATATAGATGATCTACAGATGGTCATACTATCAACAAACTCTATGTTGATAAGCAACTGCTTGCTAAGTTTGCGCTTAGGGTTATGTTTAGAATAAGGGTTAGGATAAGGGTTAAGGTTAAGGCTTAGTGGATAGCAAGGTTGGGGTCTATCTATTTGAATTCCAGGCAATTCAGAAAGTAAACCAAATTCCAATTCCAAATGAAAAGCATTGAAGAGAATTGGAATTTCAGTGTACTTCCTGAATTGACTGGAATTGAAATGGAATTGACCCCGACCCTGATGGATAGTTAGTTGAAATGTTGACAGGTATTGTCTACATCGACAAACCACCTACCAACTTAATGCCTTTCTCTTCTCCATCTGGTGGCTTTGAATGATCCAATATTAATGTGTAGCACATCATCGGACTAAAATCTAAATCATAAACTGGAGAGAGAATACGCCATGCAAAAAATACTATTAAACACAGTCATTTTCAAGATCCAGCTGTTCAAAATGTGTTGCAGAAGACCATGTAGAGATTTGGCACTAGAGTGTCCAAAAACCTTTACCAAAATGAGTCTAACACAAAACACTTCAAGCTAATCTGGTTATTTAGGATTTAAATAAATCAAGTAAATCTTAAGGCAAAATAAAAATCCACCTAATCATATTTCCAATCCATACACATGGAACATACAGTGATACATACATACATACTGTACACACACACATACATACTTAGTACCAGAGTTCACATTGCATTACAGTAAACATCAAAACTGCTGTTCATTTTGATGATATTCTTTCATTGAGGAACATTTTACAAAGAATTTCTATCAGCTAAAAACCCTAATCAAAAGAACATCTCTTCATCTTTTGGCTTTTTCATAAATGGTTCCACCATGCCAGTTCTGAAGCTCTTTTTTCTCAGTTCACCTTCGACTTCAGTCTTTTTGGGGGAAATATATTGCTTTAAGAAATACATTTTGGTTTTCTTCTGATACTGTCTGAATACCAGCATTTCAGATCACAATGTGTTTTTCAACCTCTCTTTCCGTGTCTTGTCTGTCACTCTTGGTTTGTTGGTTGGCTGGTTGATCGTTCAGTATGTTGTTCATTGAGTCTTTGCAGTCTCTATAAAGATTTGCCATTTCTGTAGAATGACTTATCACTGGATCTCTGACTGAATCATTTTACACTAAGACCCCAACCGGAATCATCAGGAATGTCTTGAGTTGATCCCTTTTTATTTGGCAAAATGTTAATTCATTCATTCATTAAATGTCCTTGCATTTGACCCTGTTCTCAATTTTTTTGTGTGTGATGATAATAATGTATAGTTATAGTATAGTATGTGTCTTGAGTATACATAGTATGTATGAAAGTGTGTGAATATTTGTATACAGTGCATTCAGAAAGTATTCAGACCTCTTTACTTTTTCCACATTTTGTTACGTCACAGCCTTATTCTAAAATGGATTAAATCTTTTTTTTCCCCTCATCAATCTACACACGGTACCCGTTAACGATGAAGCGAAAACAGGTTTTTACCTGTTTACAATAGTATTCATGAGACTCGAAATTGAGCTCAGATGCATCCTGTTTCCATTGATCATCCTTGATGTTTCTACAACCTGATTGGAGTCCACCTGGGGTAAATTCAATTGATTGGACATGATTTGGAATGACACACACCTGTCTATATAAGGTCCCACAGATGACAGTGCATGTCAGAGCAAAAAGAAAGCCATGAGGTCGAAGGCATTGTCCGTAGAGCTCCGAGACAGGATTGTGTCGAGGCACAGGTCTGGGAAAGTTTCCCAAGAACACAGTGGCCTCCATCATTCTTAAATGGTAGAAGTTTGGAATCACCAAGACTCTTCCTAGAGCTGGCCCCCGGCCTTAATGAGCAATCAGGGGAGAAGGGCCTTGGTCAGGGAGGTGACCAAAAACCCGATGGTCACTCTGACAGAGCTCCAGAGTTCCTCTGTGGAGATGGGAGAATCTTCCAGAAGAACAACTACCTCTGCAGCACTCTGCAGCACAGTCAGGCCTTTATGGTAGAGTGGCCAGACGGAAGCCACTCCTCAGTAAAAGGCACATGACAGCCAGTTTGCCAAGAGGCACCTAAAGGACTCTGACCATGAAAAACAAGATTCTCTGATCTGACGAAAGCAAGATTGAACTCTTTGGCCTGAATGCCAAGCGTCACATCTGGAGGAAACCTCAGACTGGGGTGACGGTTCACCTTCCAAAAAGACAACGACCCTAAGCACACAGCCAAGACAACGCAGGAGTGGCTTCGGGACAGGTCTCTGAATGTCCTTTAGTTAACCATACACAAGGTAGTTAGTCTACCTGCCCTACTGGCTGCTGGCCAAATTAGCTAAAGTTCTTGATTCAAGTTACTAAGATAAATAAAACGTCTCAAATTAGCACTTTTGTGTTAACGTCTTTTGAGGTATTTTCTGAACAGCTTCTCACTTTTTTGTTAATCCAGTTTTCAGTTCAACCACACACTTTTAACAAACTAATTTGTGGTGCCCAAATGAAAAATGAAGAAGATCCTTGATGAAAACCTGCTCCAGTGCCCTTAGAACCCCAGACTGGGGTGACGGTTCACCTTCCAAAAAGACAACGACCCTAAGCACACAGCTAAGACAACGCAGGACTTGAACCCTGCGGCGATGCTCCCCATCCAACCTGACAGCGCTTGAGAGGATCTGCAGAGAAGAATGGGAGAAACTCTCCAAATACAGGTCTGCCAAGCTTGTAGCATCATACCCAAGAATACTCGAGGCTGTAACAAAGTACTGAGTAAAGGGTATAACTAATTATGTAAATGTGATATTTCATTTTTTCATTTTTAATACATTTCCCCAAAATTTCCAAAACCTTTTTTTTGCTTTGTCATTATGGGGTATTGTGCGTAGATTGATGAGGGAAAACAACTATTGAATCAATTTTAGAATAAGGCTGTAATGTAACAACATGTGGAAAAAGTAAAGGGGTCTGAATACTTTCTGAATGTATGTATGTATGGATATGTGTGTGTATATGAGTGTAGGTGTCTGTACGTGTGTGTGTACTGTACGCAGTATTTCAGTCCTTCTCAGGCCCGTCTCGCACATACATCTCTCAGACACAGATCTCTATAGGTGTAGCCACCAGCATGCGCCCTGCAGGCTGGTTGTTGTTGCTGATGCTGTCTCTGGGCATGCGTTCATAGCTGTTAGTAGAGGATACGGAGCTGGTGGTGGAAACAGACACAAAATGGTGTCCTCCACCTGATTCCATCATCCCTGCCTTTGTACCCCCAGTCCCCCTCTCCACAGACACAGGAGACAGAGGAGAGAGAGGAGACAGAGTCTGCTGTTTCATCCTCTCCACCAGCATGTCTTCATCGTCCTCCCCAGACGAGGACGACGTACTCCTCCCTTCCCCCTCCACCCTCACCCCTCCTCTCTCCCTCTCTCTCTCTCCACCCCCTCCTCCGTTCCCGTTGCTGTCTCCATCCAGCATCCAGCTGTGGCTGAAGTAGCCAAACACCTCTTTGACGGAGCAGCGTCGGTCCTGCTCCACAGAGAGGAGCCTGCGGAACATGCGGAGGGCCTGCTCTGTGAAGCGGCGCCACTGCGAGGGTACGGTGCCCGTGCGGCGCCTCTGCCAGCGTGTGAACTCCTGATAGAAGGAGTCGGAGGGCAGGGCCTTCTCCCAGGGGAAGTTACCGGTCAGCATGCAGAAGAGGAGGACGCCAAAGGCCCACACATCCGTGCTGTAGTCCACGCAGAAGCCCTCGTGGCGAGACGTGTCGCACAGCTCCGGAGCCGTGTACGGGATGGTACCGCTCACCTAGGAGGAGAGGAAGAAATAGTATTTGTTTATTGACGAGGAAGATTTCATTCTTTATTTAAGTTGGCTCCCATGAGGCCCAGTCTCTTTTATGACATACTTGGTGTTTTCTGCATCTCAAACGACACCCTATTACCCAGACAGTTCGCTAGATTTGTCTTTTTAAATAAAGTTGCATGTGATTTGACCCACTCACACGTTTGACCGGCGAGCCAGCGCGGCGTGTCATGCCAAAGTCGGACAATTTGACCTTGCGGCACTCGCGGTCGAAGATGAGGATGTTCTCAGGCTTGATGTCTCGGTGCACCAACTTCTTACAGTGAAGGTAGTCCAGGGCGATGGCAACCTGGTGCACACAGCGCTTAGCGACGGTCTCCGGGAGACCAACCTGGATGGAGAGGGGAGGAGGTTAGAAAACAATATAAACCTCAAAGATGTTTGTAATGACAACCGCTATAAACGTGTTATGAAGCACTGGAACCTGGAACCTTACGGGCAAAGTGACAACGGGCAAAGGCTATTATAAACTGTCATTGAACATTATTAAGAGCCAATTCATGTTTACAACAAAGCCTACATAGCAATTATAACAGAACATCCCAAATATGCATCCCTTTATTTCTGTCTCTGTGTACCTGTGGAGGGATGATGTCGAAGAGATCCCCGGACAGGGCATACTCCTGGGCAAACACGTAGTAGTCGTCAGTCTCGAAGGCGATCCCAAACATGTTAATGATGAAGGGACAGGGGGAGAGGTAGAGAGAGATGCTGTACTCCCTCAGGAACGACTTCAGCTTGGTCGTCTTCTTCCTCAGGAACTTCAGGGCCATCTTGGTGCCTGAGGGGATAACAACATGTGAGAGATGAGGCCTCCCAGGTAGCGCAGTGGTCTAGGGCACTGTATCGCAGCGCTAGCTGTGCCAACAGAGACTCTGGGTTCGCGCCCAGGCTCTGTTGCAGCCGGCCGCGACTGGGAGCTCCGTGGGGCGACGCACAATTGGCCTAGCGTCGTCCGGGTTAGGGAGGGTTTGGCCGGAAGGGATATCCTTGTCTCATCGCGCACCAGCGACTCCTTGGTTAGCGCAGTGCACGCTAACCAAGGTCGCTAGGTGTTTCCTCCGACACATTGGTGCGGCTGGCTCCCGGGTTGGATGCGCGCTGTGTTAAGAAGCAGTGCAGCTTGGTTGGGTTGTGTTTCGGAGGACGCATGACTTTCGACCTTCGTCTCTCCCGAGCCCGTACGGGAGTTGTAGCGATCAAACAAGATAGTAACTACTAATAATTGGATACTACGAAATTGGGGAGAAAAAACCTCACAAAAAAACATGTGAGAGGTGAATGACTGTAATAGTTGATCACGCTATATGTAATCCTGGATATTTATGAACTGTAGATTAATGGATCAGTGAATGATCCTGTTAAATGTGTGTATCCTCAAGATCAAAGTGTGTGTGTGTGTGTGTCCTCCTCACCTCTGATCTTGTGTATGACCAGGTCTACCTTGCCGTAGGTGCCCTTGCCTAGCTCCCTGATGACATCATAGTACTTGTTAATCTCTAGCATCTCCAGGTTCTGGGCTGCAATCAGCTGCAGTTCCTCCAGAATGTCCATGTTGCCACGGGAACCCAGCGGAGAAGAACTCATACTGGGGACCAGGTCAGGGGGTGTACTGGGGGATAGGGTTAAGGGACGGACAGGAACAGGTGACGGGTTTAGGGGACTGACACACAGGCAGGACTGGAGAGGTGGCTAACGGCTTGTATCACTGAAGAGGAGAGAGAGAAACAGGCAGAAATAGAAACAGGCAGACATTTTGTTAGTGGAAAACACATCAAACATACAGTTTATACAAAAAAAAAAAAAAAAATGTTTCTTTTGTATGTCCAATAAACAAATATCGAACAAGATATAGAAAATGTACTGATGCACACAAACACACACCAGCCTAACTCCATCCTACCGCAGTGTGATTATTCTCTCAGAATAACTTATTTTCTGAACACAGTGTTTACCATCCAGGTGCAGAACACTGACCTATTCCTCAGACTATAGATTCACACACACACACACACACACACACACACACACACACACACACACACAAACACACACAAACACACACACTTTGAATGACATGAAACAAGTTGGCTCTGTTTATGGAAACTCCAGGCTTTATGTTTAATTCCTCTGGTTAACACAAAACACTTTGGAACATGCCCTCCCTTTATTTGGACAGTGAAGCTAAAATGTTTCATTCGGCTCTATACTCCAATATGCCATAAGTATTTGAACTATCACAATACTGTCATCTCTCGGACATAAGCTCAATTACTGTCAGTGTTGAATCAGAACCACTACGTCTCTCTCACACATACCATCTCTTTAAGCCTGGAGGAGGGTTTCTGGAACAGTACTCTCAACTCAACTTGTCCTAGCACTGCATTGGCAGCTAGGACAAATGTTTCCAGGTACACGTGTGAGTGTCAGTGCGTGTGCATGTATGTGTGTGTCTATGTGAGTGTCAGTGCGTGTGCATGTATGTGTGTGTCGGTATCTCTGCCCTGCTGTACTTTTATAGAAGCAGCAGCACAAGCGTCAGCCTCATAGCTGGATGAGTCATCAGCTAAGTGACAACGACAGCTATTTGATGCCCACACTAAAAGCACGACAAGGATGTCAGGATCCACCAATTTAAATATTCTGGGACAATTACACTACTAAAACCACCTAGTGGGCAGATGTGACGCCACCTGTACTGGGTTGGATAAAGAGGAAAGGATGCTCCAAAAAGTTCTGGGACACTGTAAAGTCCATGGAGAATAAGAGCACCTCCTCCCAGCTGCCCACTGCACTGAGGCTAGGAAACACTGTCACCACCGATAAATCTACGATAATCGAGAATTTCAAAAAGCATTTATATACGGCTGGCCATGCTTTCCACCTGGCTACCCCTACCCAGGTCAACAGCTCTGCACCCCCCACAGCAACTTGCCCAAGCCTCCCCCATTTCTGCTTCACCCAAATCCAGATAGCTGATGTTCTGAAAGAGAAGCAAAATCTGTACCCCTGCAAATCAGCTGGGATAGACAATCTGGACCCTCTCTTTCTAAAATGATCCGCCGCAATTGTTGCAACCCCTATTACCAGCCTGTTCATCCTCTCTTTCGTATTGTCTGAGATTCACAAAGATTGGAAAGCTGCAGCGGTCATCCCCCTCTTCAAAGGGGGAGACACTCTAGACCAAACTGTTACAGACATACATCTATCCTACCCTGCCTTTCTAAAGTCTTCGAAAGCCAAGTTAACAAACAGATCGCCGACCATTTCGAATCCCACTGTACCTTCTCTGCTATGCAATCTGGTTTCTGAGCACAGTCCTAAACAATATCATAACCACCATCGACAAAAGACAATACTGTACAGCCGTGTTCATCGACCTGGCCAAGGCTTTCAACTCTGTCAATCACCACATTCTTATCGGCAGACTCAACAGCTTTGGTTTCTCAAATGACTGCCTCGCCTGGTTCACCAACTACTTCTCAGACAGAGTTCAGTGTGTCAAACCGGAGGGCCTGTTGTCCGGACCTCTGGCAGTCTCTATGGGGGTGCAACAGGATTAAATTCTCGGGCCGACTCTTTTCTCTGTATATATGAATGATGTTGCTCTTGCGGCTGGTGATTCTCTGATCCACCTCTACGCAGACGACACCATTCTGTATACTTCTGACCCTTCTTTAGACACTGTATTAACTAACCTCCAGACAAGTTTCAATGCCATACAACTCTCATTCTGTGGCCTCCAACTGCTCTTAAATGCAAGTAAAACTAAATGCATGCTCTTCAACCGATCGCTGCCCGCACCCGCCTGCCCGACTAGCATCACTACTCTGGATGGTTCTGACTTAGAATTAGTGCACAACTACAAATTCCTAGGTGTCTGGTTAGACTGTAAACTCTCCTTCCAGACTCATATTAAGCATCTCCAATCCAAAATTAAATCTAGAATCGGCTTCCTATTTCGCAACAAAGCATCCTTCACTCATGCTGCCAAACATACCCTCATAAAACTGACTATCCTACCGATCCTCAACTTTGGCAATGTCATTTACAAACTAGCCTCCAACACTCTACTCAGCAAATTGGATGCAGTCTATCACAGTGCCATCCGTTTCGTCACCAAAGCCCCATATACTACCCACCACTGCGACCTGTATGCTCTCGTTGGCTGGCCCTCGCTTCATATTCGTTGCCAAACCCAATCAAGTATTTGCTAGGTAAAGCCCCGCCTTATCTCATCTCACTGGTCACCATAGCAACACCCACCCGTAGCATACGCTCCAGCAGGTATATTTCACTGGTAACCCCCAAAGCCAATTCCTCTTTGGCTGCCTTTCCTTCCAGTTCTCTGCTGCCAATGACTGGAATGAATTGCAAAAATCACTGAAGCTGGAGACTCATGTCTCCCTCACTAACTTTAGGCATCAGCTATCAGAGCAGCTTACAGATCATTGCACCTGTACATAGCCCATCTGTAAATAGCCCACCCAACTGCTCTGCTTCATCTTGGCCAGGTCGCAGTTGTAAATGAGAACTTGTTCTCAACTGGCCTACCTGGTTAAATAAAAGTTTAAAAAACACAAAAAAAGTCTCGGTGCACCAACAGTGTTACATTAGTACAGAGACCAGCATCTCAACATTCAGTTGGACAGCAGGTCTTGCACTGGATTGGGTGGCACTTGGCAGCTCTGGCTGTGAATGGCTGAGCACCCAGGAAGTTTTGGATGAGAGGAAGTCTGCAATAGCCATCTGTCTGTCTGTGGCATCAGTAAAATGTTTACTGGTGGTTTTTGTTTCTATGGCAATGGCATGTTATTAATTATTTTGTATATCCACTGCACCAAGGTGGCGGAAATTGTCTTTACCCTCCCCTCCCCCTTCTCTGTCATTCTCCCTCTCTTTTTCTAACCATCTCTCTTTCAGAGGTTAGTTAGAAGCCGACAGCACTCTGCCAATTTCCAGATTGCGGTTATGCAACAGCCAAGCTAAAGCTGACAGGCTAAGTTAGCCGAGGCAAACACACCAGAATCACAATGTTATTCCTCCAACGTTCTAACAACCTCAACAAAAGTACTGCTCTGCTCTGCTGCGGTTAAGCCACTAGCTCTCTTCTGAAGCCTTTCAACAGATTGTAATTTGTCTGATGCTGGACCATTATGGAAGCAGCTGTAACAAAACACATTAAAGATGTTTTTTTACTGTATTGTTAAGAGGCAACCATTTTGCTGGTCCACTCGAATAAATGAAATCAATCAGAATTGAAGATGAAAGATGACCTTCCTCTATTCAAAAGAGAGCACTGGAGACAAACACACATAGTCTGTAGTGTACAACCCTTCTGGATTGTTTGGTGGAAACACACTGATTATTTTCTACGGCATGTAATCTAACAACAAAATATATTAGCATTATTTGCATCTCTCTCTCTTTAATCACCTGATCCTTTCCTTGCCTTACGAGGCTGGCAGCTTTTCAGCAACACACAGCTGGAACCGAGAGAAAGAGAAAGAGAGAGAGAGAGAGAGAGAAAGAGAAAGAGAGAAAGAGAGAGAACACAGATAGTGGTTTTCACCTCCTGCTTTGACCACAGGGGTGTGAAGAGCTTCAGGTACAACAGGTACTGTACCACGCTAGCTCATTTCACGCACACACACACACACACACACAGCTCTATGTCAAACCCTAGTCTAGTCTGACAGGGCAAATTCACCCCAGTCCTAAAGCAGGATCTCATTCAAGAGGACATAACGTTACCCAACATTTAGGTAGAAATGCCTTCTATAGAACACGCGTACTTCCCTGTCCAAGAACTCCTTAGCAACAGCAGCCAAGCAGTGATTGTTTCAACCAGCTCTAGTTAGATACAGAGACAGAGGAGCACACTGGATTTGACTTTCACTGGACTATGTTGAGCTGCTGCTGATGTTGAATGCTAAAGTAAAGGCGAGCTCTGCTCATGTCAACTGGGCTTCTGTCTGACCTATACTCTGACTCATCATGGATCTGTGTGTGTGTGTCATCATAAGCCCCTTTGATCAGCTGGGCTTGGCCTAGATCTGCATGCGGGCCACACACAACAGACACACATGCACAGACAAACTGTTGCTGGCCAAAATGACCGGGAGAAAAAAAATCCCAAAAATACATTTGACCGGCATGCTTATCGCCCACAAGTTAATTTGCATAATTTTCTGGAATTAAATTGCCATGTGTGTATATTCGTTAATCCTCATGTAGCCCATTTTATTTATCACATTTCTCCTGATGCTCCTCAGCTGGTTGCTGCTGGATGGAGTAGCCTAAAACATGTTATTTTATAGGCCCATTCATTTCGCAACAATTCTAAATGCAATTGTGTGTTAAAAACAGCTACTAGTTGTAGTTCTCAACTGGTAGGCCAAATTGATGCGTGCCTCCCATTCACCATAGGCTACAAGTGCAGGCAACAGGGGGGCATTCCGGCACTTTACAGTGTGACCTGGAGGCAGAATGCATTTTGAAAACATACTTAATTGTTTGAAACCTAAATGTTTTACTTGATATTATGAGGCATGTGTTACCTTGCTTCAACGTAGCGTACAGTCAAAATCCGATCATTGGAAACATGGAGGCAATTATTTTATAGAGGTTATAGGCGGCAGGTGAGGTTCAAGTTTGGGGAAGCTTACAATGTATCCTTCCCTACAATTTCTACCGATCTGCGTGCCAGTTATGATTTTCACATGCATATTTTCGTGGAAGAGTTTAAATTCAATAATAACGTTTGAGTTTCTCAAAATCATAGTCAAATGTAAAATGATCAAATCTAAAAGTTTAAATGAAATGAACGCTAGAGGACCAGCCACTGCCATACGGACACAATCCAATTGATCCACTGTGATCCATTGGCGGCTTTATAAATGAAGTCAATCCATTGTCAACTAAGTAAAAATTGCCTACATAAAGCCGACAAATTAAAACAGTAGGAAATATTATTAAAATGCAGTTTATTTCAATCGCATTCATTTCTCTACTCAGCCTGACTGCTGTAATGGGGAATTGATCAAAAATAAACTAGCAAACAATTCACACAAACGAACAATGAATGCGCAAGAATTGTCAGGAGACAGCTGAGCCATTCTGGAAAGAGACTTGCCTCGATTTTCACAACTCACCCCTCCCCTTCTTCTTGTCTCAACATTTTAAATTACACTCAAAAAACATTATCTTCACACATATTTTAGATGCTTTTCCCTGGCACCTGCAACACAATAATCAGCTAGGCCTATTGCCACTCCCACTGACCAAATTGTGGGCTTCCTATGCACTGTAAATAGGCATTGGCCTGTGAACTTATGATTTGAAACTATCCACAGCTATTTTTTTTAAAGAAGCAAATGATCCTCTGCGGCTAAGTCATGCTTTCTGGTGAGGTATTTTGAATGATTTAATAATAATGGTTTAATTATATAATTTTTGAAAATTTATTTCAATTAACTTCCATATAGGACCCACCACTACGCCATTTCTCCTCTGTTCTATTAGTTTTCATATCAACTTTATTCCGTTGCCCAGAAGCCAAAGGCACAATCCTTGTCATATTAGCAACCCTTCCTAGTTGTTGATCATTAGATTCCCCCCTTTCTAAATTCCTAATGGATAGTTTAATCGATGTCACAGGTGTGATGTTTAGAATGTTTTTTTAAAAGTTTTTTTTATTAGATTTTGGTAAATGTTTGAAAATTACGATTTATTGTCTGCTTCATTACAGGAGTTGCTTGTTCTGTGTTACGCACGCCTCTATGAAGAGGGAACGCAACCCCCTGCTACAACTAAACTCTCTGTGAAGCGAAAGAGGTATGGACTGTAGGTGCGAGTAAGGATGACAACAGGCAGAATGTGGTACCGTTTACAAGGACTTTATTCCTTTAGACGGTAATATGGGGAAAAGGGGCTGGACGGAACCAAAGCAAAGAAAGTAAATCTCAAAGCCCCCCCTCTCCTTTCTTACCTGCCTACACACTACTTACCTAATTTAGCACCACCTGGTGCCCTAACCAAGATACAGGGAGTGGTCCACCCAGGTCTTACCTAGTGTGCCTAGACAGTGAATATACTACGGGTATATGTATGCCCGCGGGCCTCTTGCCTAAGCACTCCCAAGGTGCCTTCCCCTTCTCCCCTGGGAACAAATGAAACAGAATATTAAACAATTTTACAAACAAACTGAGAAACAGAGGACATCAAATAACCATCATATCTAATGTTGATGAAGTTCACCCCTCATCATGAGCTGTGAGCTCTGAGCAACAAACTCACAGAACATACCCACTCTGAGCAATGAACTCCCAGCAAAATCAACCTCTAGCAAAAACTCTCTATCACAAACAATCGCTCAGCAATGACCTCAGCAAAATCTCTCTAGCAAAATCTCTCAGCAATCCCTACCTCCAAAATCTCTCTAGCAAAATCTCTCTCAGCAATCCCTACCTCCAAAATCTCTCTAGCAAAATCTCTTTAGCAAAATCTCTCTCAGCAAGCCCTACCTCCAAAAATCTCTCTAGCAAAAGCTCTTTAGCAAAAGCTCTCTCAGCAATCCCTACCTCCAAATCTCTCTCTCTCCTGAACAGAACACTGGCTTTTATGTAGCTTCAGAATGAATGTGTAATTGGAGACAGCTGTGTCTTGACGAGGGGGCGGGGTCAGCTCTCCAATTAGCCCTGGAGTCGACCAATCAACTGCTTGAGGGATTTCAGGAAGCCATTTCCTGAAATAAACACATGCACAAACAAACTACAACACATAAACTGGGGAACGTAACATTCTGCTAAAATGAATTACCATAATCTAAATGTTTTTTTATTTATTTTTATTGCGGATAGATTGTAGCTTCCATCAATGTAATTGTTTGCATCATTTCCGTTTCCATTTTTAGGGTAAATATATACTACCGTTCAAAAGTTTGGGGTCACTTAGAAATGTCCTTGTTTTTGAAAGAAAAGCACATTTCTTGTCCATTAAAATAAGTCTACACCCGCAAAACACCAGTCTCACAACAACAGCCAAGAGGCGACTCCGGGATGCTGGCCTTCTAGGCAGAGTTCCTCTGTCTAGTGTCTGTTATTTTCCCACCTTAGTCTTTTCTTTTTATTGGCCAGTCTGAGATATGGCTTTTTCTTCGCAACTCTGCCTAGAAGGCCAGCATCCTGGAGTACTCTAATGTACTTGTCCTCTTGCTCAGTTGTGCACCGGGGGCTCCCACTCCCCTTCCTATTCTGGTTAGGGCCAGCTTGCGCTGTTCTGTGAAGGGAGTAGTACACAGCGTTGTAAGAGATCTTCAGTTTCTTGGCAATTTCTCACATGGAATAGCCTACTTTTCTCAGAACAAAAATAGACTGATGAGTTTCAGAAGAAAGTTTTTTGTTTCTGGCAATTTTGAGCCTGTATTCAGAACAACCGTTTTCAGCTGTGCTAACATAATTGCAAAGGGGTTTTCTAATGATCAATTAGCCCTTTAAAATGACAAACTTGGATAAGCTAACACAACGTGCCATTGGAACACATGGTTGCTGATAATGGGCCTCTGCACGCCTATGTAGACGTTCCATTAAAAATCAGTCGTTTCCAGCTACAATAGTCATTTTCAACATTAACAATGTCTACACTATTTTTCTGATCAATTTGATGTTATTTTAATGGACAAAAAAAAGTGCTTTTCTTTCAAAAACAAGGACATTTTTAAATTACCCCAAACTTTTGAACGGTAGTATATACACTGCTAAAAAAACAAAGGGAACACTAAAATAACACATCCTAGATCTGAATGAATGAAATATTCTTATTAAATACTTTTTTCTTTACATAGTTGAATGTGCTGACAACAAAATCACACAAAAATGAACAATGGAAATCAAATTTATCAACCCATGGAGGTCTGGATTTGGAGTCACACTCAAAATTAAAGTGGAAAACCACACGACAGGCTGATCCAACTTTGATGTAATGTCCTTAAAACAAGTCAAAATGAGGCTCGGTAGTGTGTGTGGCCTCCACGTGCCTGTATGACCTCCCTACAACGCCTGGGCATGCTCCTGATGAGGTGGCGGATGGTCTCTGAGGGATCTCCCAGACCTGGACTAAAGCATCCGCCAACTCCTGGACAGTCTGTGGTGCAACGTGGCGTTGGTGGATGGAGCATGATGTCCCAGATGTGCTCAATTGGATTCAGGTCTGGGGAACGGGCGGGCCAGTCCATAGCATCAATGCCTTCCTCTTGCAGGAACTGCTGACACACTCCAGCCACATGAGGTCTAGCATTGTCTTGCATTAGGAGGAACCCAGGGCCAACCGCACCAGCATATGGTCTCACAAGGGGTCTGAGGATCTCATCTCGGTACCTAATGGCAGTCAGGCTACCTCTGGCGAGCACATTTAGGGCTGTGCGGCCCCCCAAAGAAATGCCACCCCACACCATGACTGACCCACCGCCAAACCGGTCATGCTGGAGGATGTTGCAGGCAGCAGAACGTTCTCCACGGTGTCTCCAGACTCTGTCACGTCTGTCACATGTGCTCAGTGTGAACCTGCTTTCATCTGTGAAGAGCACAGGGCGCCAGTGGCGAATTTGCCAATCTTGGTGTTCTCTGGCAAATGTAAGCACAACCCCCACCTGTGGACGTCAGGCCCTCATACCACCCTCATGGAGTCTGTTTCTGACCGTTTGAGCAGACACATGTGTGGCCTGCTGGAGGTCATTTTGCAGGGCTCTGGCTGTGCTCCTCCTTCTCCTTGCACAAAGGCGGAGGTAGCGGTCCTGCTGCTGGGTTGTTACGGCCTCCTCCACGTCTCCTGATGTACTGGCCTGTCTCTTGGTAGTGCCTCCATGCTCTGGATACTACGCTGACAGACACAGCAAACCTTCTTGCCACAGCTCGCATCGATGTGCCATCCTGGATGAGCTGCACTACCTGAGCCACTTGTGTGGGTTGTAGACTCCGTCTCATGCTACCACTAGAGTGAAAACACCACCAGCATTCAAAAGTGACCAAAACATCAGCCGGGAAGCATAGGAACTGAGAAGTGGTCTGTGGGTACCACCTGCAGAACCACTCCTTTATTGGGGGTGTCTTGCTAATTGCCTATAATTTCCACCTGTTGTCTATTCCATTTGCACAACAGCATGTGAAATTTATTGTCAATCAGTGTTGCTTCCTAAGTGGACAGTTTTATTTCACAGAAGTGTGATTGACTTGGAGTTACATTGTGTTGTTTAAGTGTTCCCTTTATTTTTTTGAGCAGTGTATATACAGTGGGGAGAACAAGTATTTGATACACTGCCGATTTTGCAGGTTTTCCTACTTACAAAGCATGTAGAGGTCTGTAATTTTTATCATAGCTACACTTCAACTGTGAGAGATGGAATCTAAAACAAAAATCCAGAAAATCACAATGTATGATTTTTAAGTAATGAATTAGCATTTTATTGCATGACATAAGTATTTGATCACCTACCAACCAGTAAGAATTCCGGCTCTCACAGACTTGTTAGTTTTTCTTTAAGAAGCCCTCCTGTTCTACACTCATTACCTGTATTAACTGCACCTGTTTTAACTCGTTACCTGTATAAAAGACACCTGTCCACACACTCAATCGAACAGACCACAACCTCTCCACAATGGCCAAGACCAGACAGCTGTGTAAGGACATCAGGGATAAAATTGTAGACCTGCACAAGGCTGGGATGGGCTACAGGTCAATAGGCAAGCAGCTTGGAGAGAAGGCAACAACTGTTGGCGCAATTATTAGAAAATGGATGAAGTTCAAGATGACGGTCAAACACCCTCGGTCTGGGGCTCCATGCAAGCTCTCACCTCGTGGGGCATCAATGATCATAAGGAAGGTGAGGGATCAGTCCAGAACTACACGGCAGGACCTGGTCAATGACCTGAAGAGAGCTGGGACCACAGTCTCAAAGAAAACCATTAGTAACACTGCGCCGTCATGGATTAAAATCCTGCAGCGCACGCAAGGTCCCCCTGCTCAAGCCAGCGCATGTCCAGGCCCGTCTGAAGTTTGCCAATGACCATCTGGATGATCCAGAGGAGGAATGGGAAAAGGTAATGTGGTCTGATGATACAAAAATAGAGCTTTTAGGTCTAAACTCCACTCGCCGTGTTTGGAGGAAGAAGAAGGATGAGTACAACCCCAAGAACCATATCCCAACCGTGAAACATGGAAACATCATTCTTTGGGGATGCTTTTCTGCAAAGGGGACAGGACGACTGCACCGTATTGAGGGGAGGACGGATGGGGCCATGTATCGCGAGATCTTGGCCAACAACCTCCTTCCCTCTGTAAGAGCATTGAAGATGGGTCGTGGCTGGGTCTTCCAGCATGACAACAACCCGAAACACACAGCCAGGGCAACTAAGGAGTGGCTCCGTAAGAAGCATCTCAAGGTCCTGGAGTGGCCTAGCCAGTCTCCAGACCTGAACCCAATAGAAGATCTTTGGAGGGAGCTGAAAGTCCGTATTGCCCAGCGACAGACCACGAAACCTGAAGGATCTGGAGAAGGTTTGTATGGAGGAGTGGACCAAAATCCCTGCTGCAGTGTGTGCAAACCTGGTCAAGAACTACAGGAAACGTATGGTCTCTGTAATTGCAAACAAAGGTTTCTGTACCAAATATTAAGTTCTGCTTTTCTGATGTATCAAATACTTATGTCATGCAATAAAATGCAAATTCATAACTTAAAAATCATACAATGTGATTTTCTGGATTTTTGTTTTAGATTCCGTCTCTCACAGTTGAAGTGTACCTATGATAAAAATGGCAGACCTCTACATGCTTTGTAAGTAGGAAAACCTGCAAAATCGGCAGTGTATGAAATACTTGTTCTCCCCACTGTATATATATATAAATATACATACACATTACCGGTCCAAAATTTTAGAACAGCTACTCATTCAAGGGTTTTTCTTTATTTTTACTATTTTTCTACACCGTAGAATAATAGTGAAGACATCAACACTATGAAATAACACATACGGAATCATGTAGTAACCAAAAAAAAGATTTGTTAAACAAATCCAAATATTAATTATATTTGAGATTCTTCAAATAGCCAGCCTTTGCCTTGATGACAACTTTTGACAGGTAGTGTATATACATATCATCTTAAAATATATTTTCCTTTATTATTTCCTGCACGCCCAACCACCCCTCCCCTAATTGGAGTAAAGTAATGGTTTCCACTTCCGGCTGATTTAAAAAAATGTAACCTTTATTTAACTAGATAAGTCTGTTAAGAATAAATTCTTATTCACATTGATGGCCTACCCCCATGCCAAACCCTAACCCAAATGATGCCAATTGTGCGCCACCCTATGGGACTCCCAATCACGGCCGGTTTTGATACAGCCTGGAATCGAACCAGGGTCTGTAGTGACGCCGCATACACACTATATACATTTTACAGATACAATCTATTTCACAATAGTTATATTTTGTTTGTTTTTAGTCCTGGCCTTCCTATATTTCTTATGTCTATCCAGTTTGATTTAAATGTGATTTCTGTTATTCTGAGCACCGTGGGTTGACGCTGTAATTGGCTTATGCACCCAATGCATATGGGTCCAGTACATTTTTCCAATGGCCGGTAAATTAAAATCTTTATCAAATAACTCAGCTCAGTATTTGTATGATTTATTTTATACAGTCTTTAGCTCAATAACCTAATAATTTTGGACTCCACTGTAGGTCTGCGTAAAGGACACCCTTTCAGGCATAATGTCAGGCATAATCATTTCTATTGGGGCTGCATCATGTTGAGCTCTGCATGGTGCAGCTGTAGCCTAGGCCTACGACTCGTCCTCACACTTCCCTTCCCCTCTGGCCCTGACTTGGAGGTCAGTTCTGATCGGTTCTCTTTCAATTATTAATTTTGATATCTCATGTGGGGATTCGCTAGGATCACCTACTCTCGGTTCTCTTCTGCACAAAGAGTATTACTCTCTCGTGCTCCTCAGATCGACTGGATCCATGTTTCCCTGATGAACTATTCAGAAGTGAACCGTGAAGGATATCGCTGCCGCGTGTAGGTCTTCAGACCCTGTCGAGAGGTTGAGTACTAACTGGAAAGCTTTTGTTTAATGTAGAAATTCCTTTCAAACCTCTCAGTCGCCATTGGTAACTAGCTTCACGGCTAGCTATTGAGACTCGGTTAGCCCACGCTGCAAGCTCACCTCACTAGTATACTCTACGTAGAACATGGTAGCATTTCTATCTACCTTCTTTTGTCTGGTTTAATCTACGTTCGCCCATTGTGTTAACTAGTCTGACCGTCTCAGCCTCACGGCTCCTTCGGTCGTGGAAGCACACTATCTAAAGGCTAACTCTGCCCCCAAGTGGGTTCCTTCAGCCAGCACTGAGCTAGCCATGTGCCTTCACCACGAGGTAGCTGCTAGCTAGCTAAAGCCCCAACGCCCCCAAGCGTGTAAAGCATTCTACTGTGCTAATTATTGCTATCTGTTAGCCGCAAGGCTTCTAACTAGCCATCTTATTTCGCCGTTTACACAAGCTACTATTTGTTAGCCACAATGAGCAAGGTTTAACTAACTAACTAGCCTACACCATCTACACGTTGTTCTTACAGCAGGCGTTGCTCTGTCCCCCTATCAAGCCTTGTTCCTCACAATGGCCAATGCTATCCCATCCCAGGATGAGCCGAGCCAAGCACTCAGACCCCCATGTTGCGGTTTCATCATTGCCGGGAAAGATTCCCACCCTCAATGCATCAATTGCTTGGGTAAGGAACATGTCCAAGAGGCACTTGAGGACCATGAGTCCTATAAGAACTGCTAAATGTTGACAAGGGCAGGTCTGAAAAGGAGGCTTAAACGTGCTTCTATCTGGGTAGTACCCTCGCCACTGAGCCAACAGCGACAGCTGAGGCTCAGCTCCCTACAACCGTGCCTAGTTGAGGGTGAGGCCATGGAGCCTGGACTCCCTCCCCTCACTGTCTGACGACATAATGTCAGGCGAAGGTGAGTTAGGGATGACGAGAATGACGATGGGATTAATCTCACGGAAATCTTCAAGAAAACTCAGGAGGTGGGGGCTGACGACCAAGTTCTCTCGCCCTTTTAATTCCGCAGGCCTGGTGGCCCAGAGAGCAATGGAGCTGCTTCTGGTCAGCCATTACAACCCTGCTTACAATCAGTCCTGGCAGGTATCGTCATGCAGGCTTTATACCCATGTGAACAAAGCAATTCTCCATTCTCACCCGGATGCGTTAGACCTCGGGGAATAGCTGGTAAGAAAAAAAAGATTACAATGTAAAGAGTGCCAGCCCCTTATGCAAACTCTCTGTTTTAGAGTTATTGCAGTTTTCTGGCTATGGCTATGTACAAAGGGCCTCTAAGGTGCAGGGTTGAGTAACCAGGTGGTAGCCGGCTAGTGATGGCTTTGAGATAGAAGCTGTTTTTCAATCTCTCGGTCCCAGCTTTGATGCATCTGTACTGACCTCACCTTCTGGATGATAACCGGGTGAACAGGCAGTGGCTCGGGTGGTTGTTGTCCTTGATTATCTTTTTGGCCTTCCTGTGATATCAGGTGCTGTAGGTGTCCTGGAGGGCAGGCCGTGTGCCCCCGGGGATGCGTTGGGCAGACCGAACCACCCTCTGGAGAGCCCTGCGGTTGCGGGCGGTGCAGTTGCCGTACCAGGCGATGATACAGTCCGACAGGATATTCTCAATTGTGCATCTGTAAAAGTTTGTGAGGGTCTTAGGGGCCAATACGAATTTCTTCAGCCTCCTGAGGTTGAAGAGGCGCTGTTGTGCCTTCTTCACCACACTGTCTGTGGGGGTGGACCATTTCAGAGTGTCAGTGATGTGCACACAGAGGAACTTGAAGCTTTTAACCTTCTCCACTGCTGTCTCGTTGATGTGGATATGGGCGTGCTCCTTTTGTGTCCAGTATGAAGGGAGTTAGATAGTTTCAGGTGCCAATCCTAACTTGCATTAGCATTATTAAGCACAATAGACATGTCCCAGGACCAGATAAAGGCTTAGAGACTGTGCATAAGCTAAGCGCCCTCCTTATCTTCTTCCGTTGTCTTGTTTTACTACAAAACATAGAAATGCGCCATTTTCACATATGTTGATGTTGAGGTGGTGTTGTAGATGATGAATATGAAGTTTTAAAAAATATAAATAAAATAAAAGGCCTTTCTCTTAATAAAGTTAGTTTCTGATAGCTTGACGGACCCTGAGCACCCTCGCCGCCTGCTGCACCAACCCGGCCAGAAGCGGCTATGCTGGTGTCCCCTGTAGGCCTAGCCATAGGCCTATGCTATATCTATGACTATGTCTGTCTTGGACAACTGCAAGTGATGAGAACAAGTGACCGTCAGAGAGAGAGGGAGAGAGCTGACGACGAGATAGAAACTGGAAAACAGTCAATATGATGTAAAGTGACTGTCATTGCGCGCGAGAGAGAGCACTTGAGCGATGGAATTCATTTACATACGCGTGTGCCTAGCCTAGAACAAATGAAGATAACCACATTGCGAAGAGGCAACACATATCAATTGTCGGATATAATGGACTATGTTATGCACTACACATACTTGGCATTATCCAGGTACACTTTTACGCAAACCCATAAAACATCCGAAGACATCGCATCCAGTACGGAGGACGGCAATAAATCATCAGCACAGAAATACAAATGCAACAGCATTGTTTCAAATGACTGACACCTTGCAGCAGTAGCCTTGCAAGCAGAAGTCTAATTTCGTGCCAGGCAAATGCGCACCACCCATTCGGCAGCAACAGTAGAGGATTCTACAATGTTTAGATAATTCAATATCAGTTACTTCTCATTCTGCAATAGGCTACTCACCATTCAATATACGAGGGCTCTGAAGTCTGCCCAGTCACGCCAGATAAATAACAAATCGTGAGGATGATAGCACATAAACTGCTTGGCTAATATAACAATTTATCTTCCCCGTCTGCATTCAAATGTACCTTATCGTGCTGTTGACACCCGGTCTAGCGGTAAATTCGCATTGCTCAGCTGACCGCTAGCACTTTCGCAAGCTTCTCTAGCTCCAGTCCTATTGTCTCCGCATCGCTCCTGGATGAGAGGATCAGAGAGGAGGTTCCAGCCTCTTTTCCGCCTCAACCAATAACAGCGGAGAATCGGTAGACGCGCACCCTGCTTGCAAGCCTGGACCGGAGCGACGGTCCTCGCTGTCTCCGTACAGATTAGCGAGTTAAACTCGGAAAGGAAAGGTAGGAATGAGACGTGAATTTATCGGTTGACGGTTGAAGAAGAGTTTGGGAGGGCATTATAGGGATTCAAGTCATGGAAAGTGATGGGCTACATCTCAAAATTAGTCATTTTATTGCAGGACTATGATGGACATTGTTTCATATTACCACTATGATCAGCACAATTGGAACTGTTTGGATGCATGACAGTCTTGTAACAAACAGTGGCTTCCTCTCCATCATCTTAGTTTAGGCTAATAACTGATCTGAAAACAGGAGAATGTTCACTACAGTAGGACTTTGCTATCACCTGTCCAGTTCTTTCAGATCACTGAAGATGAAGGAAGAGAGAAGAAATACATCTTAGACTACTGCACATGGTGCATTAAACTGTCACTGTGAGGCGTGAGAAGGACTAGTTATTAGACCTAGTAACATATCATTACCATCTCTGATGTGGTGTTACCAACAGGTTGCATCACCAGAACAGATAGAGATGGGAGAATGCCAGCAGTGCTATCTAGATACCGTAACATTACACACTCCCTCATACCACAGCGTTACATTCCACAGAGAAATACACACAAGACAGGGAAGATACAAGCCTATAAAAATACTGCAATGACTAAGTGTGTGTATGTATGCATGTATGTATTTGTCCTGTCAATGGTCTGTTCATTATTATACAGTAATTACAGAGGAACGGTGTGAGTCGTGTGTGGAGCCTGTCTGGTCTGGCAGCCTGCTCTGTTTCTGCATGGTTTATCTTCACATACACTCATCATAATCACTTAATCCTCTGGTACAGAGGCCTCTTAACTATTCTGTTCCTACAGGGTCTGGATGTCACTAACAAACAAAGTCTGCTGAAAAGGGCAATGAGGAGTGTGTGTGTGTACCTGCGTCACAACGCAGTGCTAGCATTTTGTGAGGCGCGGCACCCAGACTCAGAGCCTATGATTACTTTCCAAAGATCAGAGAAATGAAATGGTACAAAATAAATTAGACTATTTTTGCTACCATATTACCGGGAAATATGTTTTATTTTTCAACGGAATGATAAAACAAATCTAACATCAAGTTGTTCAGTATTTACATTTTTTTGGGGGGCTGAGACAAAAAGAAAAGATTCTGTTTGAATCAAACACCTTATCTCGGTTTCAAAACTGTATATCTTAACTCACAGTCCAGTATGACGTTACAATATAACTGGCTGAATACCAGGGAATGTCCTGACTGTCAACCTGCTTGGGACGGAGAACAGGGCATAAACCTAATATTTTGTAAGTGTATGTTCACTTACATCAGACCAGTCAAGATTCAACACATCTTCAAGCTATAAAAGGTTCTTAAACGAAAATCTGTGCATTTAAAAGGTTTAAAAGGCAGCACAAATCCATATAAAACATTAGTTACCAGTAAAAGTCTTCTCTGCAGTCCTTCTGACTATAGTGCAATAGCTATAACATAGAAACCCGACCCCTCTCTTACACAAGAGGTAGATAAAAACAGCGTGCATGATAAAATAAACAGTTAATAAACTAAAGGAAGAAACTTTTTTCAACAAACATCAACACAAATGTTACCATAGATAAGACACACTCAGGAAATACATTTGTTGTTTCAGCTGGTATTCGTCTTGTCATTCACTAGGGAACTAGTGTTAATAAAGTAACAATTTTTTATGCTATTAAATTTAACAAATTCAACAAAAGTGGCATCTACATTATGGTATCAAATGGTATGTTCCACAGACCTGAATCCAAATGTTACTGGAGGGACAGTAAGACACATTCAGGAAGAAAGACATACTTACTACATACTTCTAATGGCTAGGGCACTATATAGGGAATAGGGTGCCCCATCGTCTCTCCTAGACAAAGAGGAAGAGCTCCAGGTCTTTAGCATGGAGGTGTTGGGCCAGGTTCTGTATACGACACAGACGGACCTTTTCGGAGTCGCCCGCGTTGTACACCCTGAACACGTGATACCGCTCCTTCTCCCTCAGAGCAAAGTCCAGCTCGTTGGCCGAGAGGTGGATGAACGCTCTGTCCTTCTTCACCGTTGACTTCACCTCCACAAACACCTCTCTCACTACCATCCCTCGCTTCTTCTTCTCTTGTTTCTCCTCTTTCTCCTCACCTGACTCCCCCTCCTGAGTGAGGTTGAAAATGAGTTTGAAGTCATAGGGCTGGCCGCTCTCTCCGCACTGGTTGTACCAGGTGACCAGGCAGGGCCCACCGGGGGCCTGGCTGTCTCTCCAGTGACAGAGGAAGGAGAAGACCAGCTTCTCGCCCCACTCCCCGATGGCCACTGTGTCCCTCTGATCATCAGAAAACAGCACCTACAGAACACACATAGAAATACACCTTTTAAAAAGGTGCACTTAGCAATATGACTTCCTGCTTATAGAAAGGACGAGCCTCTTACTGTGCTTATAAATCATCATATGTGTGTGATCAGTCACTCACCGTGGAAGGTCTCTGGCATTCAAGCTGCAGGTCCTCCAGGAGGGCCTGAGGATGCAGAGGTTTAGCCCAAACAGGTGAGTCCAGGGCCAGGGGAGGACGCTGGCTAGCCCCCTGGAACATACTGGATACCACCCCCTCTGGAATGGTGGTACTGAAGCTGGGAGAGGGGAAAGGAGGTCAGTACAGGTGCATAATCACTTCACCCCCACCTACACGTACAGATTACCTCAACTAGCCTGTACCCCTGCACACTGACTCGGTACCGGTGCCCCCTGTATATAACCTCAATATTGTTCCTTTATTATTATTACTTTTTCTTTTTGTCTACTTGGTAAATATCTTAACTCTTCTTGAACTGCACAGTTGGTTAAGGGCTTAAAGTAAAGTAAGCATTACACGGTAAAGTCTACACTTGTATTCGGTGCAATTGACAAATAAAGTTTGATTTGATTAAAGCCGGGACGAGAGACTGAAAAACAGCTTCTATCTGAAGGCCATCAGACTGTTATAGTCACCACTAGCCGGCCTCCGCCCAGTACCCTGCCTTGAACTTAAATTACTGTTCATAGCCGGCTACAACCCGGTTACTCAACCCTGCACCTTAGAAGCTGCTGCCTATGTACATAAACATGGAACACTGGTCACTAATAATGTTTACCTATCATTTACCCACTTCATATGAACACTATATATACACAAAAGGTATTTGGACGTGCCTTCAAATGAGTGGATTTGGCTATTTCAGCCACATCCGTTGCTGACAGGTGTATAAAATCAAGCGCACAGCCATGCAATCTCCGTAGACAAACATTGGCAGTAGAATGGGCCTTACTGAAGAGCTCAGTAACTTTCATCGTGGCACCGTCATAGGATGCCAACTTTCTAACAAGTCAGTTTGTCAAATTTCTGCCCTGCTAGAGCTGCCCGTTCAACTGTAAGTGGAAACGTCTAGGAGCAACAACGGCTCAGCCGTGAAGTGGTAGGCCACACAAGCTCACAGAACGGGAACACCGAGTGCAGAAGCACGTAAAAATAATCTGTCCTAGGTTCCAACACTCACTACCGAGTTCCATACTGCCTCTGGAAGCAACGTCAGTACAAGAACTGTTCGTCTGGAGTTTCATGAAATGGGTTTCCATGGCCGAGCAGCCACACACAAGCCTAAGATCACCAGGCACAATGCAAACATCGTCTGGAGTGGTGTAAAGCTCGCCGCCATTGGACTCTGGAGCATTGGAAACGCGTTCTCTGGAGTGATGAATCACGCTTCACTATCTGGCAATCCGACGGACTAATCTGGGTTTGGCAGATGCCAGGAGAACGCTACCTTCCCGACGCATAGTGCAAACTGTAAAGTTTGGTGGATGAGGAATAATGGTCTGGGGCTGTTTATCATGGTTCAGGCCCCTTAGAACTTGACTGGCCTGCACAGAGCCCTGACCTCAACCCCATCGAACACCTTTGGGATGAATTGGAACACCGACTGCGAGCCAGGTCTAACGTCCCAACATCAGTGCCCGACCTCACTGGAAGTAAGTCCCTTCAGAAATGTTCCAACATCTAGTGGAAAGCCTTCCCAAAAGAGTGGAGGCTGTTATAGCAGCAAAAGGGGGGACCAACTACATATGAAAGCCCATGATTTTGGAATGACGAACAGGACTCCACATACGTTTGGTCATGTAGTGTTGCAAGTAACATTTAAAAGATGCCATATAATGGACTACTGCAAAAAAACTAAATGATCAGAGTGTTTACAAGCTGCAGCCAGGGGATTGGTCTTACGGTTGCTGGTTGTGTCCACTGGTCTTGTCTGGTCTGTGCTGGTCTGGGCCTCTGGCAGTGTGCTGGCCAGACTCTCTACCTGCCGCAGCTTTGTCTGCGTTCTGCTCTGCTTCCACTGCTACATCCTGACTGGGCTCTGTGTGTAGCAAAACAACCAGGAGAGGAGAGAATTACAATACTGTTCCATACGGCTTACAAGAATATGATCAAATGTATCAATCAACCAATCACCTAATCATATACCATCATAAACACCTAAATAAACTCCATAATAATGACAAAGAGGGTCTGACCTATGGTACCCAGGTGGCTGGGATGGTCCTCCGCTGTGCCATCACGGGGGCTCTGACTCTGGACACCCTCTCTCCCTGCATCCACCTCCCTCTCTGGGTCTCTCTCTCTGGGGCTGTGGTTGGAGATGGAGCTGGGGCTATAGCTGGGGCTGTCTTTGGGTTCAGCCGGAGGGGGCCACATCTTCAACACCGCCTCCACTGGTCCTGCTGTCTGCTGGCGCTCTGAGAGGATACGATCATACAGGATTACGGGTAAACACTATATTCACACAGAAACACACACACAGAGACAACTCTCAGTACCTGTGCGACTGGCTGCTGTGTTGGAGAGGGAGGCGCGGGGAGGCCAACACATTAGGGTCTGCTCTCCATCCTCCTGCCCAGGACGGAACTCATCTTCTGGGGTTGAGACAACCGGTGATGCCACTGGAATTGGAGGAGAGGAGTTCTAACAAGGAATGTCTGCAGTTTACTTCCATATCTTCAGTCATTATATTCCGATGAGTGTAGTCACATTGGTCAGTGCAAGACACATTACCTGGTATTGGCTGTACAGGTAGTACAGGTTGAGGGACCTCCCATGCCTCCTCCTCACTGGGCAGTTCTCCTGGGCACTCCTTCTGAAGGAACCTCTTTAGAGCTGCATTGTCCGGCAGTGACGTCATCAGACCACTCAGGAAGTGCACCAGCTCCTTCCTGTGACTGCTCTCAAAGCTGAAGAGCTTCACCAGCTCTCTGAAGAAACACACAGTCAGGAGTTATTTACCAACACACACACATACCTACCTGCGCACACACACAAACATACACATGCGCGCACACACCTGCAGATGTCGAGCCTGGCTGAGAGGTGGTCTTTCTGGATGTAGAGTTCCTTGTTGTCCTTCAGTAGACATATGACATCCTCCATCTCTACCACGGGATCCTCCTCATCACTCACAGACAGCAGGTACCGCGTGTACAACATACCTACCTGCACACAAACACAGGTTCTGAGGTGAGGTTCCTACCAGTTTAAAAGGTGTGGTTCTCAGCTAAAGTGAGGTTCTAATGTAAGGTTCTAAGGCTCAAATATGAGTTTCTCAGATTAGGTTCCACGGTAAGGTACTAATGTGAGTTCTAAGGTGAGGTTGTACTATACCTGTCCGTAGGTGAGCTGTCTGATGGTCTGCCTGATGTTGTTCTTCTTTAGTTCCCAGTAGAGTTCTTGCAGGTCCTCGTGGTGGTAGAGGAACCTCTGGATATAGGGAACCACAGACCGCACAAGGCGCTGCATGGAGGGGCAGGGTCTGTAGTTCTCTGTCTGTGCCTCAGTACTGACACATTTGGACAGTAAGCGTACGCCACAGATCTCCAGGAACAGCATCCTATCTTCCTCGCTGAACCACCCCGCACTGACAGACCAACCTGGGGAGAGAGAGGGAGAGCGAGGAAAGGAGAGAGTGTCAGATATACAGATCCACAGCTTCTCCATGTACTTTCCCTATTAAGTCACAATGTTGACGTTTGCAGCGTTATGTCCAGTACCTTGGGATGGTCCAGTCTTGGTCCTGGGTGCAGGCCTCTTCTCTGGGAGGGGCAGGTTGAGCAGACACACCTGTTTGTGGGCCTTAAAAATCTTCTCCAGCTCTTTGCTGTCTGGTATCATGGGTCTGTGGGCTAGAGTCACCCAGCTGTTGTCCTTAGTGGGGAACACCCTCTTATCCAGCAACATCCCTGAATATCAGAGGACAATAAGAATGTACATGTTACTAAAACCAGTCCAATAAGGAACTAAAGTGTGTGTTTGTGTTGTTCCTCACCCTTCAGTGTAGAACAGTATCTGGGGTTGATGCTTAGGTTTTGCTCCTGTTCTCCCTGTCCAGGGGTTTTACACTTGTCAGCTGAAGAGAGACAGCACAGAGAGATTGTTATTTCGACAGGAAATAACAGACACAACAGAGAGTTATTCAGGCTGGGTTTAGGTAGAAGGGCATTATATAACTTCCATGAAAGGACCGTGACTCAGGAGAGGGAGAGAGACTCACCCAGCCTGGCGTAGAGTTTGGACACATCTCGGAGTACATCTACAGTAGGTACAGGACAGGAGTTACACACCAGCTCCAGTAGAACCACATACTGCAGCATGGATGGGGTGAGCTCCACGGTTAACAACTACAGTAAGAAAACACAACACAGTGTTGTTTAAGAAAACATACTCAAAAGAGAAAGAAAAGCATCAAATTGGTGTGTCATCTAAACCCCCCCCCCCCCCCCCCCCCAACCGACGAACAATATATCTCTGTTTTGAAACATTTTAGTGATATGGTATACATTGAGTATACCAAACATTAGGAACTCCTGATATTGATTTGACCCCCCCTCTCAGAACAGCCTCAATTCGTCAGGGCATGGACTCTACAAGGTGTCGAAAGCGTTCCACAGGAATGTTGGCTCATGTTGACTCCAATGCTGCCCACTGTTGTGTCAAGTTGGCTGGATGTCCTTTGGGTGGTGGACCAGTCTCGATACACACGGGAACGTGTTGAGCGTGGAAAAACCCAGCAGCGTTGCAGTTCTAGACACAAACCGGTGCACCTGGCACCTACTACCATACCCTGTTCAAAGGCACTTAAATATTTTGCCTTGCCCATTCACACTCTGAATGGCACACATACACAATCCATGTCTCATTTGTCTCCAGGCTTAAAAATCCTGAAGTGGATTCACCTGGTCACTGTCATGGAAAAAGCAGGTGTTTTTAATGTTTTGTATACTAGTATTTCTAGTTGGCTAGTCAATATGAATCATCCAGAGTCTTGATATTACATACAGTCTATAAATAGACAACATGTACAATACTGAGAACCATGTCAGCTGAGAACTCTGGACAGTGAATTTATAAGATGATATAAAATCTGTAATCTGAAAATGACAAAGGCACATATACGGTTCTTTGGTTGAAGTGCCATATATATTAAAAGGTATGACATATCAATAATCCCTGGGTTAAACCAGGAGTTTGAGTGGTTCCATACCCTTTTGAAGAGGTCTTTCATGTCATCCAGTTTGCTGTAGAAGGGGGCCAGGACTCTGGGTTCCTGTACCGTACTGTCAGCCCCGCGGGTCAGCTCCCGGTAGCGGACAAACATCTCGGTGGGGTCGTTCCAACACACCTCCTTCAGGTGGTAGAACCTACCGGAACACCAGTCTCCGTTCCTGGAGGGAACACATACATGGGTTAGAGGTCAGGGCTGTGGTATACCTGTTGTATTCGCTGAACATGGCTGGTGTGTTACATGGGAGGGGTTAGAGGTGAGAGGTCACGGGTTGGGGTTAGGGAGGTGACCTACCTGTTGTACTCTATGAAGACGGCCGGTGTGTGTTGGAACAGCTCCTTGAGGTTGGTCTGAGAACAGTTCTTGTGCAGGAAGGAGTACACACTGTGGACATGCTGCACAGTCGAGCTAAACTCTGACCCCTCCTCTTCCTGCTTCTCCTGCCCCTCTGGACCACTGGCTGAGGATGTTTTTACACACCACTTCTTCAGGTAGCCAATCAGCTCCTCCACATTGACGCTGGTCTTCATTCCTACAGAAAAAAGAGGAGCCGGATTAAGGACGCCTCTGTCATTTGTAGTTTTTGTTGTTGTAGTCCTTACACTCTGACACTTTCTTACCTAGAGTCCTGGTGAACTCGCTGGGGGTCATGTCAATATAGCTGACGTGAGTCCCCAGTAGATTGTGCACCTCAGGTGAGTACAGGTAGACTGAGTTAGGACACAGATACTCCGCCTTTCTCCCTCCCTCTGCACCTGCCTGCAGACAATAGGCCGGCACCCAGGGAAGGCAGGACAGGAAATGGAAAAAGGAGGACTTGGTGCTCTTGATTAGCCGGCCCTCGCTGTCAATCACCTGGGCTGTCAGATACTGAGAGTACCGGTCACTGATAAAAGTAGAAGGAGAGAGAGAGAGAGAGAGAAATAACTAAATAAGTATGCCATAATCAGAATCGGAATGAATGAATCCAGTAGTTGTTTAGAGGCAAACTGGATCATGTGAATTAACAAATGTTTGAAAGAGATGAGTGCAATGTGATAATGCTCAGTATCACATCCCAATATGACTCAGTAGACATGGATGGTATGAGAAGACCATCACTACTAACTAAAGTAGCTTCAACTCCACAGGCCTACATTATTTACCAGCAGCATACCACCCTGCATCCCACTGCTGGCTTGCTTATGAAACTAAGCAGGGTTGGTCCTGGTCAGTCCCTGGATGGGAGAACAGATGCTGCTGGAAGTGATGTTGGTGGGCCAGTAGGAAGCCCTCTTTCTTCTGGTCTAAAAATATCCCAATGCCCCAGGGCAGTGATTGGGACACTGCCCTGTCTAGGGTGCCGTCTTTCGGATGGGACATTAAACAGGTGTCCTGACTCTCAGAGGTCATTAAAGATCCAATGGCACTTATCGTAAGAGCAGGGGTGTTTAACCCGGTGTCCTGGCTAAATTCCCAAGCTGTCCGTCATCCCCCATCTTACAATTGGCTCATTCATCCCCCTCCTCTCCCCTGTAACCATTCCCCAGGTTGTTGCTGTAAATGAGAACGTGTTCTCAGTCAACTTACCTGGTAAAATAACGGTAAAATAAATATATTAGAGTATTAAACCATGACAATTCAGTTCTGTCCAGTCCTTTAAATGTGCATGCAATTATCTTCATTAAATAGAGCACTTGGCACAACCTGGATTTTTCCAATTATTATAAGGAAGCACACAGACACAAGAATGAGGAGATAGGAGTGAGGATACAAGTGAGTAATCTTCAGATTGAGAACAAGACCAGATAGATCTCCCAAAACTTAACTCCCCCACACACAGTAGGGATTGGGCTGGATTAGGGCGTCTCGGTGGCAGACTGCAGGGATTATAATCTAGGAGTGTGGAGGCCTGTAAACCCAGCTCCTCAAAAGAGGACTCAATAATCCAGTGAGTTGTCGGGGGAGTGTGGGTTATCATATTGTATAAGAGTGTGTGAACATGTTTGTCATACTTTGGGTGAGTGCAGAGGTTTGTGTGTGTGTATGTATTAGAGGTCGACCGATTCTGATTTTTCAACGCCGATACCGATTATTGGAGGACCAAAAAAAGCAGATACCGATTAAATCGGCCGATTTTCATATATATTATATCTATAAATAATCATGACAATTACAACAATACTGAATGAACAATGAACACTTATTTAAACTTAATATAATACATAAATAAAATCAATTTAGTCTCAAATAAATAATGTTCAATTTGGTTTAAACAGTGCAAGAACACAGTGTTGGAGAAGAAAGTAAAAGTGCAATATGTACCACGTAAAAAAGCTAACATTTAAGTTCCTTGCTCAGAACATGAGAACATATGAAAGCTGGTGGTTCCTTTTAACATGAATCTTCAATATTCCCAGGTAAGAAGTTTTAGGTTGTAGTTATTATAGGAATTAAGTCGCATTGACTATTTCTCTCTATACCATTTGTATTTCAAATACCTTTGACTATTGGACATTCTTATAGGCACTTTAGTATTCCCAGTCTAATCTCGGGAGTTGATAGGCTTGAAGTCATAAACAGCGCTGTGCTTCAAGCATTGCGAAGAGCTGCTGGCAAACGCAGGAAAGTGCTGTTTGAATGAATGCTTACGAGCCTGCTGCTGCCTACCACCGCTCAGTCAGACTGCTCTATCTAATCATAGACTTAATTATAACACAATAACACACAGAAATACGAGCCTTAGGTCATTAATATGGTAAAATCCAGAAACTATAATTTCAAAAACAAAACGTTTATTCTTTCAGTGAAATACGGAACCGTTCGTATTTTATCAAACGGGTGGCACCCCTAAATCTGAATATTGCTGTTACATTGCACAACCTTCAATGTTATGTCATAATTATGTACAATTCTGGCAAATTAATTACGGTCTTTGTTAGGAAGAAATGGTCTTCACACAGTTCGCAACGAGCCAGGCGGCCCAAACTGCTGCATATACCCTGACTCTGCTTGCACAGATCGCAAGAGAAGTGACACAATTTCTCTAGTTAATATTGCCTGCTAACATTAATTTATTTTAACTAAATATGCAGGGTTAAAAAAATATACTTGTGTATTGATTTTAAGAAAGGCATTGATGTTTATGGTTAGGTACATTGGTGCAAGGCTTGTGCTTTTTTCGCAAATGCGCTTTTGTTAAATCATCACCCGTTTGGCGAAGTTGAAGTAGGCTCTGATTCGATGATAAATTAACGGGCACCACATTGATTATATTCAACGCAGGACAAGCTAGTTAACCTAGTAAAATTATCAACCATGTGCAGTTAACTAGTGATTATGTGAAGATTGATTGTTTTTTATAAGATAAGTTTGAAGCTAGCTAGCAACTTACCTTGGCTCCTTGCAGCCACCAGGTCCTTTTGATTCTGCACTCACGTGGTCAGCCTGCCACGCAGTCTCCTTGTATATCGCAATGTAAGCGGCCATAATCGGCGTCCAAAAAGGCAGATTACCGATTATTATGAAAACTTGAAATCAGCCCTTATTAATGAGCCATTAATCGGTCGACCTCTAGTATGTATATATGGTGTGTAGACAGTGGAGGAGAGGAGTTGGTTACCCAGTGTCCCAGTTGGTCTCCAGTAGCTCCAGCAGGGCTTGTCTCTGCTCCATGAGGACAGGGGCAGGCAGCTGCGCCGTGACCAGAGAGAGGAGCTCCTCGCAGGGGTAGTCATCCAGCACACACCCCTCCTCTGGTCCTCCGGCCCTGCCTGCTCTACATGGCCACAACTCACTCTCCACCGCCCAGGGACTGGAGGCCTGGGAGAGAGGGGAGGATGAAGGGAAGGGGGGATGGTAAGGAGAGAGTAGAACAATGACAGGGGATAGAGGGAAAGAGGAAAAAGTCCATCTCAAATGTGTGGACCTGTGAGTGACTCGGCCAAAACATTGCATTAGTAGAAATCAAGACTCTTCTCAGGGCAGAATTTACACTGCAGGTTAGGAGAATTAACGTTGCCGGCTAGGATAATTAGATTAAGGTTAGGGAAAGGGTTAGCTAAAATGTTCGTACACATATTTTGCAGATGTTATCGCAGGTGCAGTGAAATGCTTTTGTTTCTAGCTCCAACAGAGCAGTAATGCCTAACAATACACATAAATCCCCCCCACAAAAAAATATTAAGAATACTGTAAAAATTAGCCCCCCCAAAATAAAAAAAATACTGCAAAGTTCTCTAGGAGCTAGAGTCAGGTAGGCCATGTTTGTCGGTGCCATATTGGTAGATAGTTGTGTTTGGGAGGCCGGGTTGTACTTAAGACAACATCATTCAATTGATTTCAGACATCCCATAAGAGTGATGAAGCCAAATAACTCAGTCGAATACCACTGACAATCCCTTTCCTCACCATGGTCTAAAATAGACCTTATTAATCCATCGCCGATGTGACATACCCCAGTCTTAAAGAGTTGTTCACCTCAGTATGGGAAGATTAGTCATGCCTGGGAAACAGTCCTATGTTATGTTGATCTCTAAGGCAGGGACGGGCTAGGACAAACGTGTGACACCAAATCAGTTGCCCATCCCTGCTCGAGGAGATTCATAAGAAGACTTCAGCCTTAGTCAATAGTCATTGATGCTGATCATGATGGTATCCGACTTCATATTATACTTTTGGCCAGAGCACTACGTGTGGAATCTGTTTATCATCCATAGGCTAATCTAGCCTTAGCCAGTCAGTGTGTGCGTTTGTGAATGTGTTTCTCATACTTTGGGTGTGTGCAGACAGCAGAGGAGAGGAGTTGGTTACCCAGTGGATAGAGCATAAACAGTGTAATGTTTATGGTCTATCCTGTTGCCTAGTCATTTTATCCCTACCTATAAGCACACATCTCTCTCTATTTCCTAAGTAAGCATTTCACTGTTAGTCTACACCTGTTGCTTATGAAGCATGTGAAAAATACAATTTGATTTGAAACAGGAACTCTGATGCACAAGTAAATACCACACAGAGGTGGATTCTAACCGTCTCAAAGACACCAGTCAATACTGTGTCTGATAAAACAGATCAAAGCATTTTAACTTCTACATCCTCTGTTTATATGGGTCAAACATACATATGCCTGTTCCCGTCCTCCCTCCTCACCAGCTCTTTAGAAGTTAGAGTGCGTCTCTCTTTCCTCAGTATGAGTCTCTCTCTGACTCCCAGCCTGATGAACAGATCTCTCCATCCCTCCACGTCTCCATCTGTCTCCACATAACAACCACTCAGCAACACCCAGTCCACACCTGGAGAAAGGGAGAAAAAGACAGCGAGAGCAAGAGAAAGAGAGAGAGAGATAATGAGTGATGTGTAGCTTTAGCTTATGGACTAATGTGATTGTAAATTCAGCCAAGCGGGGAAGCAGAAATTGAGGAAGAGTACAGAGAAAGAGGCTCGTGGTTAGGAACAGGATGAACAGAGGAAAGTGAGTGAGAAAGAAGTGGTTAGTCTCTCTCTTCTCTTTCCTTTAGAGGGAGGTCAAGCGTGCAGATCCACTCTGTTACATAACTAATGACACACACAGCTCCCCTCTTCACAGCATTTCATGCCTTCTTTACCCCTCACAATTGAGGCTGCTATACACACACGCACAAACTCTCTCACAAAGGGGGTTGCTAAACACACACACACACACACACTCCAGTGCACTGTCCAAAATTTCACCAGACGACGTGGACCAAGCCATGTTTGTTCTGGGGACAGTCACAAAGGACAAGGTTTACTTCTGGGAACAATATCCCATTGTAGTTAGTCATGCAGTATTTGGGCCAGTTCAACAGTTCTCTACAAACTAGTCTCTACAAACACGTTCCTTAACTGCTAGCTGACTGGTATTTACTTATAAATGGTAACATTTTGAGAATTATATAGTGATGACCTAATAATTACAGTGTGTGTGTACCTGGTAGTTTGTTGGGCAGGTCCATATTGCCGTAGTGTGTAGAGAAGTGTACTTTGTGGTCAGCAGGGAAGAGCAGTCCCCTTGTGGTCAGTACCGGTACTACAGTGTCTGGGTGAGTGTACTCCTGAGGGGAGGAGTGCTGCTTGATGAACACTAGGTAGCTCACCACTGCCTCCACCGGCTTGGACTGGAGAAGAGAGAGAGCGAGACAGAGAGGGGGAGGGAGAGATGGAGAGAGCGAGGTCATGAGCAGATGAGCTCCTGCATTTTTCAGCATCTTTTAAATAAAAGATAGATTTAGAGTTAGATAAACTTAGATTTTTTTGTCAGGGACACATTCAGGATGATACCCTCTACAACATAACCTTCACTCCATATCAAAACTCCAAACCTACAACCTGATTTTGGAACGAAATTACCTTCATACCACCAAGGATTTTTATTCCCAAGCTAAACAGCAAATGCTCTGACAAACAAACAGAAACCTGAAAACACCACCCAACCTGGAACTGAGTGAGAAATGTCTAGTCTGAAGCTGTCATTTATTTTCAAAAGGCAAGAAAATACATGACAATGATATATTTACTTTATAAGGACTGAATGCTAAGTGAAGGCACACAGCTGCATGTGAGCTCTCACATTTTTCAACATGTTTTGTTTTTACAATAAGATTGTTTTGTAGTTTGATAAACTTTGTTTTTCGGCAGGGATATATACAGGGTGTTACCCTTCACAGCATAAACTTCGCTCCAGATCAACATTTCTTGTTCAGCCTACCGTGGCACTGACTCGGACTCTCTATTGGTCACAAATACTGTTGGCCCCCCATCCTATTCTAACCACCTCTGGCCGGCTTTTCCGGGTGTGATTACAACCTCTGAGGGTTTAGAGCTTGAGGTACTCACCTCATACAAGTACTTGAGAGTATGGCTAGACAGTGCACTGTCCTTCTCTCAGCACATATGAAAGCTGCAGGCTAAAGTTAAATCTAGACTTGGTTTCCTCTATCGTAATCGCTCCTCTTTCACCCCAGCTGCCAAACTAACCCTGATTCAGATGACCATCCTACCCATGCTAGATTATGGAAACTTAGTTTATAGATCAGCAGGTAAGGGTGCTCTCGAGCAGCTAGATGTTCTTTACCATTCAGCCATCAGATTTGCCACCAATGCTTATTTTGCTTATTTATAAAAACCTCTTGGGCCTCACTCCCCCCTATCGGAGATATCTACTGCAGCCCTCATCCTCCACATACAACACCCGTTCTGCCAGTCACATTCTGTTAAAGGTCCCCAAAGCACAGGGTCGCTCCTCTTTTCAGTTCGCTGCAGCTAGGGACTGGAACGAGCTGCATCTAACACTCAAACTGGACAGTTTTCATTCAAATCCTCAATCATGGACACTTCCTGACAGTTGTGGCTGCTTTGCATGATGTATTGTTGTCTCTACCTTCTTGCCCTTTGTGCTGTTGTCTGTGCCCAATAATGTTTGTACCCTGTTTTGTGCTGCTACCATGTTGTGCCTCTGCCATGTTGTTTTGCTACCATGTTGTTGTCATGTTGTGTTGCTGCCATGCTGTGTTGTCATGTGTTGCTGCCATGCTGTGTTGTCATGTGTTGCTGCCATGCTGTGTTGTCATGTGTTGCTGCCATGCTGTGTTGTCATGTGTTGCTGCCAAGCTGTGTTGTCATGTGTTGCTGCCATGCTGTGTTGTAATATGTTGCTGCCATGCTGTGTTGTCATGTTGTGTTGCTACCATGCTGTGTTGTAATATGTTGCTGCCATGCTGTGTTGTAATATGTTGCTGCCATGCTGTGTTGCTACCATGCTGTGTTGTCATGTGTTTCTGCCATGCTGTGTTGTCATCTTAGGTCTCTCTATATGTAGTGTTATGTTGTCGTGATGTGTGTTTTGTCCTATATTTTAATCAAATGTATTTAAAAAATGTATCCCAGTCCCCGTCCCCACAGGAGGACTTTTTCCTTTTGGGAGGCCGTCATTGTAAATAACAATTTGTTCTTAACTGACTTGCCTAGTTAAATAACGGTAACATTTAAAAAACAATTAAAGAGGAAGGGATAGTGGATGAGAAGATGCTCTTTGTGCACTTAAGAACAAATATATTAATGAATTATCAATTTATATAGAACAATGGATGTGTGTGTGTGTTACCTTCCATGTGTTGTTCTTCAGGGCAGGGTATATGTGATTCTCAAGCAGTTGCTGTGGCTCTAGCTCATGGACTCCCAGCCTCCTGAGCAGCTCTCGGATCTGCTGGCTCTCCAGTGGTTCCACACAGGAAAGCAGAGATGGGTGGACCACACACACATCCCTGTACAGTGCTCCATATACACCTAGAGGAGAGGAGGGAGAGAGTGGAACTATATCAAACATAGGTTCAAATTGGCGATGCAGAAGAAATGGCTTAATTAAGAAGCAGTAGCACTCTTACCGAGTAGAGGCACCAAACAAGTTTAGAGGAAGAAGACTTACATCACAGCATGGAAGTGTATTATTATTTAAAGTAGGGCCGGGACGATACCAGTATCGCAATCTTTTTTCCTTGGCAAAAATGAAAACACGAAGCAGCCCAAACTCTTTGGTCCTTGAGTTGTATGTATGTAAAATATTGTGTGCTATAGCTTGGAAAATAAATACATGTGACTGAATGATGACATAATGATGTTTGTTTCCAACATTAGGGCTGTTTTCCTAAAGAAGTTAAACCCGTTTCAAGTTTTGTTTCCTTGCCGCGATACTAACGAGTACGGTGATACTGGTATCGTCCTGGCCCTGCTCTGAAGCTGCTTTAGGGTTATTTGTGTCAATGTGATACCACCTCTGCGCCTCTCTGTGTGTGCGTAAGGACATGTGGGGAAGAGAAAACACCACTCTTGACGTCAAGCTCTCAAGCCCTTACAGGGGGGGTAAGTAGTCTTTGATGGAACAATCTGACTCAGCTTCCATTTTCAAACCTACTACCACAAATATCTCTTACAGTTACAACCCTGAATATACCACCAGCTGGTTAAGATGAGACGGGTCAGAAACACAACAGGACCACAACGTTCAGAGCAGTAGACTTTGAAAAAATATTTAAGAACTGTCTATTTTCCCAAGTGAACTACACTGAACAAAAATATAAAACACAACATGTAAAGTGTTGGTCCCATGTTTAATTAGGTGAAATAAAATATTCCAGAAATGTTTCCATAAGCATAAAAAGCTTATTTTTCTAAAATGTTGCCATGTTACCTGTGTTGTTGTGATTCTTGGTCTCAGTCATGGGGAAGAAGACTCCCTCTCCGCTGAGTGCCACCATGCGCCCGTCAGCCAGTGGGATTATGGGTAGATCTCTGAGGGTGGTCAGGATAGAGTCTGTCTCTCCGTAGCCCTGCTCCAACGCACGGAAGTTACACACCAACAACCTGGCCAGATGACGCAGGCCTGAGTCTGATACACAGAGACGGAGATAGAGAGGGGGTTTGGTCCATCACAAAGAAAAATACACACACACACACAGAGACAGACAGACACACACACACCACCCTCCCCTCACCTGAGTTGACACCATCTCCCTGCAACAGCTCCTTGGCCATGGCGGTTGTTACTGTGGTGACGTCACTCCCTCTCAGGCGTCGTACTCCCAGGTGAGTGAGCAGGGATAGGGGCGGGACTGGCAGCAGGCCCGGATGCAGATAGGAGAGAGACAGGTGTCTGTTAAGCTCCTCTGCACCGATCACGTCGCGAATGACAGGGTCCTGACACACAGCGACCTGGGAGGGTAGCCTGTAGACCACAGAACCATCTGGAGAGGAGAGAAGATGGAGACAGGAGACAGGAGTCAGATGATTTTATTTATTCTTATTTTATCAGGTGAGTTGACTGAAAATACATTCTCATTTACAGCAACAACCTGGGGAAAGTTACAAAAACATAGTAAAAATACATACTTGATACAGCCACATGATGGTTACATGAGCAGGAAGATGAAGATTTACTCAAATCTAATTTTATTTGTCACATGCGCGGAATACAACACCTTAACCAACAATATCGTTTTAAGAAAAATAAGAGTTAAGAAAATATTTACTAAATAAACAAAATATAAAGTTGACTTACGGATAGAGATAGAAGCATGGAGAACGAGAGAGGCAGAAAGAGGGGTACAGAGGTAGGGTACCTGTGTTGAGTGTGGGTAGGAAGGCCTTTCCCTTGAGCAACTGTATAATCTGCCCGGCGACAGGCTTGAAGAAGTCGAGCACCTCGTCAGGCAGAGGGACAAACTGCAGGAAATGACATAGGCCCTTCAGCCCACTGAACTCTGGGTGATCCTGGAGAGGAGAGGTGAGAAGATGAGACGGGTCAGAAACACAACGTGCAGAGCAGCAGTAAATGATTTTGATCATCATCTCCCTCCTTTCTCTTACACTGAAGACGTCCATGGCGCGTAAGAACAGTTGGGGGATCTCAGAACGGAGCCACTGGTTCCATGAGCTATCTCTGTCCACATCCTCACGAGAAGAAGGAATGTCAAAGTCACCTGGAGTGAAAGAGGGAAAAAAACAGTTTGAAAAGTATTTGGAAGGCATGGTACGAGTTTGTAAGGTATTACTGCAAGGGTGCATTTTAAATGGGCAATTTGGGTGAACCTTGAGGAGAGCACCAGCGTGTGTGTGTGTGTGTGTGTGTAACCTTGGATGATGAAGCGGAAGCCGAAGCTTCGGAGAGGCAGGAAGGCGAAGACGGGCTGCTTCTGGGGCGGGGCTTGGATGTCACTTCCTGTGAGGTCATCACCCAGCTGGAAGGCCAGGGCAAGCTCAGTGGATTCCACTTCATCTTTGATCTAATGGGGAAACATATCACTGTAACACCATGATCATCATTACATTTGGCACTTACTAATAGTTCCTTTTCGCCTCCCTTCGAAATAAACACTGATCTGTCTTCAATTGATCTGTGAAGGCCGTGGAGCCTTGCTTTTACCCTTCCCATGAAGTTAGATTAGTAAGCCCTCATGGACGAGAGGAAAGGAAAGTACTCAAACACAGGAAATCACCAGGCAGTCACTGAGACAAGTGCTCTGTTTTGCCACTGATCAGAGGACAACTCCCACAGAGAGACGAGAGAATACCTGAAAAATATTTGAGTTTGAACATTGACTATAAACAGCCTTTCAATATGCACTGTCACAATGGGAACCCCATTAAAATTAGCCTCACTGTTTTCGATAAACCATGTAACATCTGTGAGTCTGTTCATTCTCTGATGTGTCTCTACTGTTGCATAACCTCACTGCAGTTAACTGGCAGCTGGCTCTCTGAGGGGAGAGAGGGTGGAGGGATAAAGAAGAGAGAGAGAGGGGGGGAGCGAGAGAGAGAGAGAGAAATAAAGAAGGAGAGAGAGGAAGAGGGGAAGAGAGAGAGACAGCGATAAAGAGAGGGATGGGGGAGAAGGGAAGCCAGACTGAAAAAAGGCAATTCTATCAGGCACATCAACAAAACGTGTCTGTGCCTGGTCTTTCATGTCAAATATTCCTCCCAGCAGTGGAAATTAATTCACTACACCTTCCTAATGAGAGAGCCTGCATGTCTGACAGAGAGCAGACAAAGCTTTCCGTCTCAGCGGTGCAGACAGAGGAACACTTACATAACACACACACAGACGAGGAGATGAGAGGATCATTGTGTGTGTGTGTGTGTGTTACCTTGGTGGGGTGCAGTGTGTGTTTGACCACCAGCCAGCGTTCTGTTCCCTCAGTGTGTTCCACCTCCAGGACGCTGTGACTCAGGTCTCTACGCGTCATGGTCACCATCCGCTTCTCAGCCTGGCCAGGAAAACACAGAGAGCGATAAGTCAGATGTCAGCAAACAACAGTCCAGTCTGAAGTCAACTCCTTGCCTCTACCGCTCAGTGTTTGTACATTGGAAGCAATATGGTGGAAGCTCCTCTAAGCCTATTGAAAGGCGTGGTGGAGCCATGACCTTTGTGAATGTGTTACCTGGTTGTAGATGGTGATAGATCGTAGACGATGTAGGAAGAGCAGCAGAGAGGGGTGGACATCGTGGAACAGGTTTCTGGTCTGGTAGCACTCTGAGCGCAGCGGCAGACAGATCTTAGTGGTCCAGCTGACAGAACACAAACATTGAACATTGATGTGACTGCCTCTACATAGTAAATTACCGAGTATAGACAGTTAGAGAGTTTTCATCTATATTTTTCGTAGCCGTCTATTTACCACCATAAACCAATGTTGGCACTAAGAACGCACTCAACGAGCTGTATAGGGCCATAAGGAAAAAATAAAATTCTCACCCAGAGTTGCCGCTCCTAGTGGCCGGTGATTTTAATGCAGGAAAACGGAAATCCATTTTCTCTCAATTTTACTAGCATGTCATCGGTGCAACAGAGACAGAAAAAAAACTCTACATCCCCTCTACTCCACACACAGAAACTCATACAAAGCTCTCCCTCCATGTGTCAAATCTGACCATAACTCTATCCTCTCTATTCCTGCTTGCAGACAAAAACTCTAACAGGAAGTACCAGTGATGCGAGCAATACGGAAGTGGTCTGATGAAGTGGATGCTAACCTACAGAACTGTTTCGCTAGCATGCTTATTAGCAAGACAGGAAAATTGTCTGATTCACACACTTATCAAGAGAACATCCCTGGTCATCCCTACTGCCTCTGATCTGGTAGACTCACTCAACACATGCTTCGTTTGTAAATTATGTCTGAGTGTTAGAGCATGCCCCTGTCTATCTGTTTGGTTTGGTTTGGTTTGCTTTATACAGACTGGAATATGTTCCGGGAATCATCCGATGGCATTGAGGAGTTAACCACCTTAGTAACAGGCTTTATTAATAGGTGCATCAACGACATCGTCCCCACAGTGACCGTACGAACATATCCCAACCAGAAGCCATGGGTTAAAGGCAAACTACGCACTGAGCTAAAGGCTAGAGCTGCCGCTTTCAAGGAGCAAGACGCTAATCTGGACGCTTAAAAGATATCCCGCTACGCCCTCTGACAAATCATCAAACAGGCAAAGCGTCAATAAAGGAGCAAGATCGAATCCTACTAAACCGGCTCTAACGCTCGTTGGGTGTGGCAGGGCTCGCAAACTAACCGTGACTAGAAAGGAAAATCCAGCCGCGAGCTGTCCAGTGATTCAAGCCTATGAGATAAATACCTTTTATGCTCATTTGGAAGCAAAGAAAACTGAACCATGCGTGAGAGTAGGGCTGTTACGGTAACCGTATTACCGCCACACCAGCAGTCCCGAGTCATGACCACAGTCAAATTCCACGTGACCGTTGAGTCAAGGTAACTAGGCTTCTCTGTGATGTGATGCTGCTGACAGTCATTAGTAGCCTAACAAATTTGCTAACTGCCAATGGCCTCGCTAATAGCCTGGTACTCAGCTCTCTATTGTCTCTTTATCACTCAGACATCAATGAATGAAATCGAAAATCAAATCAAACACTTCATGAGAGCCCATAAACCCATGTTGAGCAAGATTTCTATAGGCTATGCATTTGATTGTTTTCTCAGAGTTTTGATGACCTCTTAAAAAAAAATTAAAGGAGGAGGATCCCATCAGTTTTCTATAGGTTAGTCAGGGCTCTCCAACCCTGTTCCTGGAGCGCTACCCTCCCGTAGATTATTTAGCTCCAATCCCAGTTGTAACTGACATGAATCATCTTATCAACCAGCTAATTATTAGAATCAGGTGCGCTAGATTCGGATTGGTATGAAAACCTATAAGACTGTAGCTCTCTGGGAACAGGGTTGGATAGCCCTGGGTCTACTATATTTATTTCTCAACTTTACTAATATTAAGTATATTGCTTCACTTTACAACTGGAGTAGCCTACCTGGCTGGCATGAAAATGAACCATTGGAAAAGCACCCTCCATTCTCTATTTAAGTGTATACAGATGACATGCATTTTGTTCCCATCCCCCTGTTCCGACAGGTGCATGATAATGGCACATTCTAAATCAAAACTAATTTTGATTAGCAAAATGCTTGTGAGTCCAGGCTCTGGCAGGGCCACTCAAGGACATTCAGAGATTAATCCCGAAGTCACTCCTGCATTGTCTTGGCTGTGTGCTTAGGGTCGTTGTCCTGTTGGAAGATTAACCTTCGCCCCCAGTCTGAGGACCTTAGCACTCTGGAGCAGGTTTTCATCAAGGATCTCTCTGTACATTGCTCTGTTCAACTTTGTCTTGATCCTGACTAGTCTCCCAGTCTCTGCGGCTGAAAAACATCCCCACAGCATGATGCTTCACCGTAGTGATAGTGCCAGTTTTCCTCCAGACATGACACTTGGCATTCAGGCTAAATATTGGTTTCATCAGACCAGAGAATCTTGTTTCCCATGGTCTGACAGCCCAGGCAGGCTGTCATGTGCCTTTTACTGAGGAATGGCTTTCGTCTGGCCACTCTACCACAAAGGCCTGATCGGTGGAGTTCGTCTGAGATGGTTGTCATTCTGGAAGGTTTTCCCATCTCCACAGAGTAACTCTGGAGCTCTGTCAGAGTGACCATTGGGTTCTTGGTCACCTCTCTGAGGTGGGTGTGCCTTTCCAAAACAAGGGTGTGCCTTTCCAAATAATGTCTAATCAATTGAATTTACCACAGGTGGACTCCAATCAAGATGTTGAAACATTTCAAGGATGATCAATGGAAACAGGATGCACCAGAGCTCAAATTCAAGTCTCATTGCAAAGGGTCTGAATACTTATGTAAATAATATGTTTTTTATTTGTAATACATTTGCAAACATTTCTAAAAACCTGTTTTTGCTTTGTCATTATGAGGTATTGTGTGTAGATGTTTATTTAATCAATTTTAGAATAAGGCTGTAACAAAACAAAATGTGGAAACAGTCAACGGGTCTGAATACTTTCTGAATGCACTGTAGATTTCAGTCATAACTGTAACTCAGCCACTCGGGAACTCGTCTTGGTAAGCAGCTACATTTGGCCTTGTGTTTAGGTTATTGTCCTGCTGAAAGGTGAATGTGACATAATATCTGGAAAAAAGTGATGGCGTGTGAATACTTTCTGAAGGCACTGTATACTATTTAGAATATGTAAAGACAAGATTCAATTGAGAATAGCATGATGGGTGAGAATGATGCCCATCGTGTGCAGTCTAAGGCAAGAAACAACGCATGCCTTTTTTCCTTGACTTTTTCAAATCATAGTCACATGCAACATGTTGCCTAGCCCAAAGGCCTATATGTTTTGATAAGGTTTGTTTCGCAACTAAAGTGGCCAAATAACTCCAAAACATAGCCTATAGGCCTATGATCCATAGCCTACAGAGCCTAGCGAGCCACACAATTGCGCAACGACTGGCCACTATTTAAAAAAGGATCCCAGCTTTCTCGTGGTGCTATATTTATTGGTCAATTCTTAAAATGAAGCACATTAATCTGCTGAACAACTGGTGCTATTCAAGTGCTGGCTGCAGATGACTTTTTGAGAGCCATTCTAAATAAAAAACGATTTCACACATATTAGTAGGTTTTATGTAAAGACCAGATTAAATTGAGAATAGTCTGATGGGGTGAGAATATTATCAAGCGATTGTCAAATTGGGAATGCGACTGATGAAGTGTGTGTAGCCTGCGCAAGAAACAGAGCAGAAGTCATGCCTTTCATGAGACTTTTATCAAATCATCAGTCGCATCAAGCAGCTTTAGAATGTATTTTTTTTAAATCACACCACAGCCTAACGTTTGAGTCACAAATAAAGTTGCATAAATTACTCTAAATTAAGCACAAAATAGCCACATGTGCACTGACATTCTTGCGCTGGAGTCTACCCGCACACTCGCTGGAGTCTACCCACACACTTGCACACACTGCACTGACACGCCGACACACAAACAACATACGCGGAGCACACACGCATGTTGACGCCGCACACACACTTTCACATACTCTGCTTCTAGTTTATTCTCTATCCTGATTACCTAGTCACTTTTACCCCTACCTACATGTACGTATTACCTCAACTACCTCGTACCACAGCACATTGATTCAGTGCCGGTGCTTCATGTAGAAAGCCTCGTTACTGTTATTTTATTGTGTGCAGGGAACAATAAAAGGCCACTCTAAAATGTGCACATTTTCCTAACTTTGACTCTGCATTGGAAGAAACTCGTAAATAAGAATTTCACAGTTTCACACTGTTTCACACTGTTGTATTAAGCGCACATGACAAATCAAATTAGACTTTACTACTAGACACACCTGGTGTATGTATGTGTTGTCACACAAGTGTGTGTGTGTTTTACCTGGTTTTAGATGATGTTATTAGACTCACCTGGTGCGTGTGTGTTGTTGGCCAGGTGTGTGTGTAGTCAGTTTGTTGTACGTGAGTGATGCCACCACTAACCTGGTGTGCGTGTCGTCAGCCAGGTGTGTGAGAGATACCACCACTAACCTGGTATGTGTGTGGTTGGCCAGGTGTGTGTTGAGAGGTCTCTCGTCGTCGACCCAGTGTGGCAGGATGTATCCCATGGGGCCACTGGTCTTGTCGAAGCACAGATGGAATCCGTTAGAGTGGATCTCAGGACAGTCAGTCACCTTGAACACGGATTTAAAACCTATTCCCTTCTGACCTAAGGAAGGAGAAAGACGTGGAGAAACCGTTGAGAAAATACTTTTGGTGCACCTCAGATCTGGTCTTAGATTGGTTACCAATAGGGTTTCAAACTCTTTTAGCTGTTACCTATGTATCCGTATTTGTGTTTGCCCTTGGTGCTGCGGCCCACGTCACAGATGGCCCGGATGTTTTTCTCCTGGAAGCCTGTCTCGTTGTTTAGGACAGTCACACAGTCTTTCTCCACAACAAAGGCCAGCGCAGGGACAGGGCCCCCCTCTGTCGGGTAACTGTTATCATCAGCATTCTGTGAATAGCACAATGAAGAAAGCACATTCTAAGTGCATTGCATACAGTAGATCTCAAAACACCTGGATGAGCTCAGGCAGAGAGAGAGAGAGCGAGAGGGATAAAGGGATAAACAAGAGAGGAGAGGGGGAGAGAGACCGAGAGAGAAACGAAAGCGAGAGAGGGAGACAGAGGAGAGAGTCAAGTCACCTGTATGAGTTCCAGTACAAAGTGTGTGTCTTTGCTGTAGAGTTCAGTGGACAGCCGGTCCAGACTGCGCCCCAGCCTCTCCTGGTGAACAGTCATCAACCTCTGACCCTCCTCATTTAGCTCTACTCCAATGCCAAACTCACTCTTCCTGTAACAGACAGCATTGTGAAACCAGGTTAGTGTTTCTATTCATGCAATGTATCATTTTATGCATTAGGCAGTATAAAGACAAACCTGATGTCATCAATTATGTCCTTGTGGCAATCCACTCTGCTCTCTGATTGGCTATCAGCGTTGTCGGCTTTCTCAGGCTCAGCCAATGACTTCCCTTCCTTCCAGGCTTCATCTCCGTCTCTCTCGGTGTGTGTGTCTCCGAGTGTCTCAGAGGTTAGCTCATATAACTCATCATCATCGTCCTCTTCATCACAGCCCTCTGAAGGACGAAGATCTGTTAGAAATCTGACTGTATTTTGACTACTAGGGATGTGACAAATGTAACATGTATCTTAACATTTAAACCAGGGGCTGGAACCAAAATATATATTTTTAGTTTTGTTCTGAATAGAACCACTATTTTTTTCATTTCGTTCAACAGTTCCGACCAGCAAAATAAAGTTTTGAACCAGTTTGAATCCAAAAAAAGTACTGGTTTGTATCGTTTCTTTCTGTTCCTTTTTCAACCTGTGAAATCTACAGATTTCTTTTTTTTTTACATTTAGCTTATTAATACCCCCCTTGTCAGACCATGAGACATCTGCGATGAAAGGTGACAGAGCTAGAGCAGTGTTTGTCAGACCACGAGACATCTGCGATGAAAGGTGACAGAGCTAGAGCGGTGTTTGTCAGACCATGAGACATCTGCGATGAAAGGTGACAGAGCTAGAGCGGTGTTTGTCAGACCATGAGACATCTGCGATGAAAGGTGACAGAGCTAGAGCGGTGTTTGTCAGACCATGAGACATCTGCGGTGACAGGTGACAGAGCTAGAGCGGTGTTTGTCAGACCATGAGACATCTGCGGTGACAGGTGACAGAGCTAGAGCGGTGTTTGTCAGACCATGAGACATCTCGAAAATCAGTCTTCTCACAAAATCGTCTGTAGCATCTGAACGGTTTGGCCTAGAAACTATACTGAACAAAAATAAACGCAACATATATACATTTAAAATATTTTACTGAGTTACAGTTCATATAAGGAAATCAGTCAATTTAAATAAATTCATTAGGCCCTAATCTCACTTTGTCATTATGGGGTATTGTAAGTAGATTGATGAGCAAAATGTTTTATTTAATACATTTTAGAATAAGGCTGTAACGTAACAAAATGTGGAAAAAGTAAAGGGGTCTGAATACTTTCTGAATGCCCTGTATGAGCAAGAACTGTCGAAAGCACATGACCTACCAAGTGTCAGCAAAAGAAGAAAAACCACAAGCCGAGGAAGCTCCTACAGAAGTCAGTGAAAAGGCATTAGTGACATAAGCAATTGCCATTTAATGGAGTTCCACACTTTATATAGATTTATCAAGCCACTTGGATCGAAGCAGCGCTGCCGACGAAAAATACCATGAGTTGCCTCCCAAGTGGCACAGCAGTCTAAGGCACTGCAACGCAGTGTTGCGGCGTCACTACAGCCTGGGGTTCGATCCCAGGATGTCATTAATGGCCGTGACTGGGAGTCCCATAGGGTGGTGCACAATTTTGCCCAGTGTCGTCCGGGTTAGAGGAGGGTTTGGCCGGGGGGGGGGGGGGGGGGGGGGGCTTTACTTGGCTCATCGCGCTCTATGAGCCAAGTAAAGCCCCCCCCAACTGCTTGTGGTGGGCCGGGCGCCTGCAGGCTAACCTCGGTCGTCAGGTGAACGGTGTTTCCCTGACACATTGGTGCGGTTGGCTTCTGGGTTAAGCGGGCGGGTGTTAAGAAGCGTGGTTTGGCGGGTCATGTTTCGGAGGACGCATGACTCGACCTTCGCCTCTCGAGCCAGTTGAGGAGTTGCAGCGATGAGACAAGATCGAAATTGGGGAGAAAAAGGGGGTAAAAAAAAAGTCAGCATCTTGTGTGACCACCATTTGCCTCATGCAGGTCGACATGTCCTTCGCATAGTTGATCAGGCTGTTGATTGTGGCCTGTAGAATGTTGTCCCACTCCTCTTCAATGGCTGTGAGAAGTTGCTGGATATTGGCGGGAACTGGAACACGCTGTCGTACACGTCGATTAATTAAGGCCGATTTCATGTTTTCATAACGATCGGTAAGCGGCCTTTTTGGACGCCGATTATGGCCTATTACATTACACTCCACGAGGAGACTGCGTGGCAGTCTGACCACCTGTTACGCGAGTGCAAACAAGGAGCCAAGGTAAGTTGCTAACTAGCATTAAACTTACCTTATAAAAAAATCAATCTTCACATAATCACTAGTTAACTACACATGGTTGATGATTTTACTAGTTTTAATTAGCTTGTCCTGCGTTGCAAATAATCAATGTTAATTTACCATCGAATCACAGCCTACTTCACAAAACGGGTGCCGATATAACAAGTGCATTCGCGAAAAAAGCACTGTCGTTGCACCAATGTACCTAACCATAAACATCAATGCCTTTCTTAAAATCAATACACAGGTATATATTTTTTAATCTGCATATTTAGTTAAAAGAAATTCATGTTAGCAGGCAATATTAACTAGGGAAATTGTGTCACTTCTCTTGCGTTCTGTGCAAGCAGAGTCAGGGTATATGCAGCAGTTTGGGCCGCCTGGCTCGTTGCGAACTGTGTGAAGACCATTTCTTCCTAACAAAGACCGTAATTAATTTGACAGAATTGTACATAATTATGACATAACATTGAAGGTTGTGCAATGTAACAGCAATATTCAGACTTGGATGCCACCCGTTAGATAAAATACGGAACGGTTCCCTATTTCACTGATAGAATTAACTTTTTGTTTTCCCGAAATGGGAGTTTGCAGATTTGACCATATTAATGACCTAAGGCTCACATTTCTGTGTGTTTATTATATTATAGTTAAGTCTATGATTTGAAATTTGGTAGGCAGCAGCAGGCTCGTAAGCATTCATTCAAACAGCACTTTCCTGTGTTTGCCAGCAGCTCCTCGCAATACTTGAAGCACAGTGCTGTTTATGACTTCAAGCCTATCAACTCCCGAGATTAGGCTGGCAATACTATAGTGCCTATAAGAATGTCCAATAGTCAAAGGTATATGAAATACAAATGATATAGAGAGAAATAGTCCTATAATTCCTATAATAACAACAACCTAAAACGTCTTAACTGGGAATATTGAAGATTCATGTTAAAAGGAACCACCAGCTTTCATATGTTCTCATGTTCTGAGCAAGGAACTTAAATGTTAGCTTTTTTACATGGCACATATTGCACTTTTACTTTCTTCTCCAACACTTTGTTTTTGCACTGTTTAAACCAAATTGAACATGTTTCATTATTTATTTGAGGCTAAATTGATTTTATTGATGTATTATATTAAGTTAAAATAAGTGTTCATTCAGTATTGTTGTAATTGTCATTATTACAAATACATTTTTATTTATTTATTTTTAAACCGGCCGATTAATCGGTATCGGCTTTTTTTGGTCCTCCAATAATCGGTATCGGTGTTGAAAAATCATAATCGGTCGACCTCTAATATTCATGGCAAAACAAAACAGGAAAGATGCATATCTCTTCCTACTAACGTTACAGCATTGTTGAATTAGGTATTTGTAAATAAAAAAATCCCTTTATGATGATGTTTGGAGTAGTTTTGTGATAACTGCACTGCAATTTTAATTTTTTTGTAAATAATAATGATTTTGGTTAGGGATTTTCTAAAACTCACCTGCATGCTGTGGCTGAGTGGGGTGGGAGGAGTCAGAGCTGTAGTCCTCTGGGAACTCCTCATCCTCACTGAGAGTCTGAGAGAGACTTCTGCTCACAGAATCCACAGGAGCAGGCTGGAGATAGGATAAGAAAGAGCAAAGGGGGAAGATTTTTTACAAAGCAAAAAAGTGGAGCTTTACACTGTATAAAAACAAAACAGCAACAGATAAAAAACTATGGACAATATTCAATTCATGAAATAAATTTACATTTTAGATATAAACTGAATTGACCCCATCACTTATGGTAATCTCCCCTGTTCTGACCTTGGTCTGGTCGGCTGGTGGTGTTTGGGCCTGGTTCTGGCTCAGGTCCTGGTTCTGTGGTGGGCTGAGCTTGGTGTGGTAGTCCTTGACCCAGTCTGTGATGCCAAGCACGATGCCCAGCTGGTGCAGACAGTTGAGGTGGTGCAGGTTGGACCGGGCTGTAGACAGCAGCACCGCTTTAGACTTGGCCTGGCCACCCAGCACCCGAGAGAAGGGCTCCAGAAACACCTGAAAGGACGGGGATGGAGAGAGGTTATACAGGTCCAAATTGATTACAGAATTTCTTTCCACTCATGGCTGGTTTTGAATATGAACTGTAGGGCTCCCTTTTGGGCCCTGGTCAAAAGTAACACAGTATAAAAGGAATAGGGTGCCATTTCAGACACAACCTGTGACTTGAACGCTGACCTGTTGCAGCAGGGCCCGGCAGGTTCTGGTGGGGATGCGGATCAGACAGTCCAGGAGGAAGAGAGCCACAGAGCTGAAACACGACCCGTCCTCCTCAGCCCGTGACAGATCTGAAGAAACGATCTTATAAATGATTTATATATATATATATATATATATATATATATATATATATATATATATATATATATATATATATATATATATATATATATATATATATATATATATATATATATATATATATATATATATATATATATATATATATATAAAACATTCTTATTGGACTTCTGTTCACAACCACCCCACCACCACCCTCACACAGACTTTACAGAGATCCTAGGGCACAATACAACTTTTGTCCGATTGCGATTTATCCCCAAATTCTGTTTTCTCCGTTTTCGTTTTCAAGGTTTATGTTTTTTCAAAATGTTTTCAGGTTTTGCTCTCAATTTTAGGGCTAGACATTCGGGGCTGCCGCTGGCCCGGCAACATCTGCTGAGCACACCGGGCCAGTTAATCAAGCTTTCATATTGCCGTATATTTGTATTTAATCCTTTACGTTTGACACTCAAACTTGTTATCAACCTGCATCCGGTTTCCAAGCGGAGTCAAGAATGTCAAAGCCTTCCCTCTCTGTCTCGAGTGAGCCCCGCCTCAGTACGTTCTAGATACTCACGCCAGAGTCATCATCAATTCAGAGTTGAACACAGGCACGCGCATTCCAAAATCACAGGATAAATGTCCCCACCTGCTTTTCAGTCTTTTTTTAAATATCAGACATCCTACACAGCAACGTCTTTATTAGCAAAAAAAGGTTTACGTAGGCCTAGGCCTACCTACATGTAGCTAGCTACCTGATCACCGACAACGATGAGACAGCCTATAGGGAGGAGGTGAGACCTGGCCGTGTGCTGCCAGGACAACACCCTCTCCCTCAACGTGATCAAGACTAAGGTGATGATCGTGGACTACAGGAAAAGGAGGGCTGAGCACTTCCCCATTCTCATAGACGCGGCTGTAGTGGAGCAGGTTGAGAGCTTCAAGTTCCTTGGTGTCCACATCACCAACAAACTATCATGGTCCAAGCACACCAAGTCGTGAAGAGGGCACGACAACACCTATTCCCCCTCAGGAGACTGAATAGATTTGGCATGGGTCCCCAGATCCTCAAGAAGTTCTACAGCTGCACCATCGAGAGCACCACCGCCTGGTATGGCAACTGCTCAGCCTTCGGTCGCAAGGAGCTACTGAGGCTAGTGCGTACCAAGCTTCCTGCCAACCAGGACCTCTGTACCATAGTCACTTTACCCCTACCTACATGTACATATTACCTCGACTAACCTGTACCCCCGCACATTGACTCGGTACCGGTACTCCCTGCCTTATTGTTATTTTATTGTTGCTCAAATCTTTTACTTTAGTTTATTTAGTAGATATTTTTCTTAACTATATTTTCTTAAAACTGCATTGTTGGTTAAGGTCTTGTAAGTAAGCATTTCACGGAAAGGTCTACACCTGTTGTAATCAGCACGTGACAAATACAATTCTTGGCCGAAGCCAGTAATTTCCTCATTCGGCCAGTAGTTTCACCTGGTACTGGTCCGGTGTGCCACTGGCAAATTTACTTGAATGTCAAGCCCTGGAAATCACCATTTTGTCTTAGAAAAACAACATAAGTAGATGTTCTAAGTCCACAACAATGCTTAAACCACATCAGGAGACCACTGGAGGTATGTGAAAAATCTAAGAAACATTTATTTATGGGTGTAGTTACCCTTTAATTTAATGCAAGCGCACACCAGGAAGATACCTTTTAGGTGAGAAATGTTTCTGTAGCACTCATAGACACTGGATTGATGCAAATAATCATGATATCAAGTTTCCAATCGCCTTCTTACCTTCCTTCGCTACCGCCGCCGCAAGAGAGCTCTCCATGTGATTGGCCAGGAGGGCAGTGGGGGCGTTGGCTGTCCCATCAGCCACCACCATGGAGACCAGGTGTCCTGCCGTGCCCACGGGGTCAAGGGTCATGGCTGCCTGGGAGAAGAGCTTGTCCCCTGTAGAGGTGGTGACTCGCAGGAGAACACCTGGGGACACCTCCAACGCTGACAGGTCTGTGCTCGCTGCCCCACAACAGATGGACATGTCATGTATATTTATTATGATCAATTTTGTACCGATGTTCAATTTAGAACAAAAAAAAACCCACCAACATGATCAAACATTATTGGCCATCAACAGTTACATTACTAACAGTAACACTACAACCCCAGTCTAAGACTGTAGGGGCTAGGGGGTCAATTTGCAATTGCTATGTATGGTTCCTACCAGCGTTCCTATCAATGAAGTCCTTAAGGGGTCCGTGGCGGGGCCTGAAGACCAGCTCCCACTGGCTCCACTGACCCAGCTCATCCAGTAGAGGGCAGGAGAGGAGACAGGACAAGGCCTGGGTCTGAGATACCTCCCCTAGGATACCCACCGTCTGCTGGGCCTCACCTACACTACTGCTACTGCTAGGGGGGAGAAGGGGTAGAGTAATAGAGCATGGAAGGAGTGAGAGAAAGAGTGAACAGGGGTTTAAGATAAGTGAAAAGGAGATTGACATTTGATTTGATCAGTCCAATTAAAGGCCGACTTTACACCCAATCTGCCTCAAACATTCCACTGTACTGTACTGTAGGAGATAGTCCCAAATGGTACCCTATTCCCTACATAGTGCAGGGATAGTGCACTATATAGGGAATAGAGTGCCATTTGCATCTTACCTGGTGTCTCTGGGGAGCAGGGCTGCCTCGTAGAGCACATGGCTGAGCCCTCCTCCCAGACTGAGCTCTCTCTGGCGCTGCACCAGTCCCACCAAGGTCCTAAGAGGTCCCAGCCCCAGGTCTCGACTGTCCCTCACCCCGTAGTGGGCTCTCAGACACCACTCGACGTGGGACAGCTGGGAGAAAGACACCCACAGAGATAGAGAGATCAATAAACATGATCAGTACAGACATTTAGAAGTTAGACATTTAGAAGTTTTTTTATTTATGTACTTTTTTTAATCATAGCAATCAATAGGAGTGTGTGTGTGTGTGTGTGTGTGTGACCACGCGTCTCACTCACCCCGTCTGGTTCGTTGGCTGATGTCGTGCCACACTGTTTGATAAACTCAAACACGTCTTGTCTGTTGGGTCTGAAGCCACATCCCTGGCCCTGCCAGTCCTGACCACCACCACCACTAGTGCTGCCCACAACCACAGCACTGCCTACTGTCTCCTGCAGGACCTTCACACAGACAAGAGGAGAGGATGGATTCATCAATACAGAATGAGAAGTATCAGGCTGTGTCTGAAATCACACCCTATTCCCTATTTAGTGCATCACTATTTAGTGCACTACTTTTGACCAGAGCACAGGCAAAAGGAGTGCACTATATAGAGAATAGGGTGCTATTTGGGACACGCAACTGCAGTCTAGAACGGTTCCTCTCCTCGCATCTTTTTCCTCATGACCACTGAAGGAAGAGGGGTGACAGGAGAGGAGAAGAACAGGAGAGTGATTGAACAGACAAAGATTAGAAGAGAAGTAGTTTATGTTACCTGAGCATGTTTGACCAGGAACTCCAGAAAGGAGCCCTGCTCCAGAGACGTGAACTCTGTGACCTGGAAGTGCTTGGCTAACTTCCTCTCCAGAGACGCCACATGGGCCAGGGTGAATGGAGAGCTGTGATTGGACAGGCTCTCCATCAGGACCTGCTTGACTGTGGCTGAGACACACACACACACACGTAAACACAAAGGTCATTGTTGTACATTCACGGTCATATGATATGATAGTATTCTTTGACAATTTCAAGATCCAGATTCCCAACCTACACTTAATCTTATCATTGATACGAAGTGAGACACTGATAATGAGTGATGTTAGCAGCTACCTTCGCTGGGTGGTGTAGCCTGTGTTTTCTCCTCAGCTCTCCTCTCCTGAGTGTGTCTGGCTGGCTTCTCTTTGGGCACCAGGTCCTGAGGGGCAGCCAGCGACCCCCCACAGATAGCCAGCTGGAACAAGGCCCTGGCCAGACGGTCAGCTGACACACGCAGCATGAAGTCCTGCACTGACTGGACAGGAAATGACAGCACACTCCGTCAGTCACATTACGGCATTAGAGAAAACCATAACCTCTGAGACACAAGACATCATCCTAAATAGGACGGTGTGGGCAGATTTGTTTGTCAAATAAAATGTGGGCCAGAAAAAAAAAGGGCAGTTATTTCTAAATATATAGGTCCACTATAATTCATACCTACTTTCAGGATTTAGACGTTCAAGTGTAGTCCAGAGTTGTCTTTTTATCCATATGAATCATTTCCACAAGACAACAAACAGAAAACAGGACTGTTGTCCATCCCTGGCCTAGATCGTGCCAGAGGAACTCAGCCTACAAGTGCCTGGTTCCACTGTCAGAACTCCAGACAGTGGAACATATTCAACTCAGCATCAGGCTGAAACAGCTACAGCTGAAGCAGGCTAGCCAGCCAGCGTTTTGTTCCCTAAAAACTTTTTCCTATGGCGTTGTTAAGGATTAGCCAATTAGCAAGTATTACTTATGGTGACATTTCCTTAATACGCAGAGAAGAGACAGTTGCTCACACACTCATTTGACTGTGATCCACCTCTCTCTTACTCCCCCCCCTCTTGCTCATGGACCGAAGCAGGGGCTTAGTGGAATTGTCACCTAGTCTCAAATAAAAACCAGGGCATGATGTGACATGTCATGGGGGATAACCAGCTAAATCCCAAAGTTTTACACAAAGTCCCCTAGCAGAAAAAGAGGGATCAGAGCAGCCTTCTGAGGGGTAACAGAGAGAAGGTTAATGAGGTTTCTGGAAGACTTAGGTCAGAGGGAGGAGGGATTCTAGGGTCAGAGTTTGACCTTTAAAAATCTAAACATTTGTAACTGTTGGAGCCAGTTCCTATATTTCTTTTATGCAAATATTTGTTTATTAGGTCATATTGTGCCATTTAGATGAACTTAAAACCAGTTGCAAGATTTGAGACACATGTCTTACCTTGATCTTTTTAGTTTAAATTGAATATTGGATCCTTTGTTTACCTTGTACTTATCATTTTGGATTCTACAAATACACTTTAAAAGTTTTATTCATCAAACCATTGGATTCTTGACTTTCTATGGGATTTTGGATGTGCGTCTTAAATTGTGTAACTGGTTTTGCCACGGCTAATTAATTATTTTTTTTAAAGCAAGAGGAGTTAAGAAACACTGCATTTTCTGTGACAGTGATCATGCATTGGATTTCTGCCAGAAGTTGAAACACAGGCAATCTCACGGGGGCAAACAGTGCATTTGAAAAGTATTAAGACCCCTTGACTTTTTCCACATTTTCTTACATTACAGCCTTACACTAAAATTGCTAGTCTTACTTGAAACTCAAAATTCTCAATCTACACACACAATTCCCCATAATGACAAAGCAAAAACTTTTTTTGCAAATATCACATTTACATAAGTATTTAGACCCTTTACTTAGTACTTTGCTGAAGCAACTTTGGCAGCGATTACAGCCTTGAGTCTTCTTCGGTATGAAGCTACAAGCTTGGCACACCTGTATTTGGGGAGTTTCTCCCATTCTTCTCTGCAGATCCTCTCAACCTGTCAGGTTGGATGGGGAACGTTGCTGCACAGCTATTTTCAGGTCTCTCCAGAGATGTTCGATCGGGTTCAAGTCTAGGCTCTGGCTGGGCCACTCAAAGACATTCAAAAACTACTCCCGAAGCCAGTCCTGCGTTGTCTTGTATGTGTGCTTAGGGTCGTGGTCATGTTGGAAGGTGAACGGTCACCCCAGTCTGTGGTCCTTAGCTATCTGGAGCAAGTTTTCATCAAGGATCTCGCTGTACTTTTCTCTGTTCATCTTTCCCTCGATCCTGACTAGCCTCCCAGTCCCTGCCACTGAAACACATCCCGACAGCATGATGCTGCCACTACCATGCATCATTGTAGAGATGGTGCCAGGTTTCCTCCACACATGACACTTGTCACAGGCCAGAGAGTTCAATCTTGGTTTCATCAGACCAGAGAATCTTGTTTCTCATGGACTGAGAGTACTTTAGGTGCCTTTCTGCAAACTCCAAGGGGGCTGTCATGTGCCTTTTACTGAGGAGTGGCTTCCATCTGGCTACTCTACCATAAAGATCTGATTGGTGGAGTGCTGCAGAGATGGTTGTCCTTCTGGAAGGTTCTCCCATCTCCACAGAGAAACTCTGAAGCGCTGTCAGAGTGACCATCGGGTTGTTGGTCACCTCCCTGACCAAGGTTCTTCTCCCCCAATTGCTCAGTTTGGCCGGGCGGCCAGCTGTAGGAAGAGTCTTGGTGGTTCCAAACGTCTCCCATTTAAGAATGGAGGCCACTGTGTTCTTGGGGAACTTCAATACTGCAGAAATGTTTTGGTACACTTCCACAGATCTGTGCCTCGACACAATCCTGTCTTGGAGCTCTATGGACAATTCCTTCGACCACATGGCTTGGTTTTTGCTCTGACATGCACTGTCAACTGTGGGACATAGACAGGCGTGTGACATTCCAAATCATGCCCAATCATTTGAATTTACCACAGGTGGACTCCAATCAAGTTGTAGAAACATTTCAAGGATGATCAATGGAAACAGGATTCACCTCAGCTCAATTTTGAGTCTCATAGCAAAGGGTCTGAATACTTATGTAACTAAGGTATCTGTTTTTTTATTTTGAATACATTTACCTGTTTTCACTTTGTCATTATGGGGTATTGTAAGTAGATTGATGAGCAAAATGTTTTATTTAATACATTTTAGAATAAGGCTGTAACGTAACAAAATGTTGAAAAAGTAAAGGGGTCTGAATACTTTCTGAGTGCACTGTATGAGCAAGAACTGTTGAAAGCACATGACCTACCAAGTGTCAGCAAAATAAGAAAAACTACAAGCCGAGGAAGCTCCTACAGAAGTTAGTGAAAAGGCATTAGTGACATACGCAATTGCCATTTAAAACTTCTTATGGATCAAATCCCGTTAGCGGGATCGATTTGACAACATCTGGTGAAATGGCAGAGCGCCAAATTCAAATTAAATTATTAGAAATATTTAACTTTTATACAATCACAAATGCAATACACCAAAATAAAGCTTAACTTCTTGGACAGCACCCCATCAAACAAACTCAGAACTCAAAACAAACACAAAACTCAGAAATAACGATATAATTAATGTCTTACTTTTGAAGATCTTCCTCTGTTGGCACCCCAATATGTCCCAAAAACATCACAAATGGTCATTTTGTTTGATTAATTGAATTGTTAAACCCCCAAAATGTCAATTTATTTGGCGCGTTTGATTCAGAAAAAGACAGGTTCCAACTCGCCCAACATGACTACAAATTATCTAATAAATTACCTGTAATCTTGGTCCAAACATTTCAAAACAACTTTCCTAATCCAACTTTAGGTATTTTAAAACGTAAATAATCGATAAAATTTAAGACGGGATAAACTGTGTTCAATAGCAGATAAAATCCATGTGGAGCGAGCTTCAGATCGCTCGACCAAAACAGAAGAGTCCACTTGGCTCTACACTCCGAAAGGAAAGGTCTACTTCTTCATTACTCAAAGGAAAAACATCAACCAATTTCTAAAGATCTAGTGGAAGCCATAGGAACTGCAAGCATATTTCTATTAAAAACGGGCTTGACAGAAATCTAATAGAAAACAGATTGATCTAAAAAAAAAAAAATCCCTGGATGGATTGTCCTCGGGGTTTCGCCTGCTAAATCAGTTCTGTTATACTCACAGACATTATTCAAACAGTTTTAGAAACTTTAGTGTGTTTTCTATCCAAATCTACTAATCATATGCATATCCTAGCTTCTGGGCCTGAGTAGAAGGCAGTTTACTTTGGGCATGCTTTTCATCCGGATGTGAAAATACTGCCCCCAATCCCAGAGAGGTTTTAATGGAGTTCTACACTTCATATAGATTTATCACGCCGCTTGGATCGAAACAGCACTGCCAACGAAAAAGACCATGAGTTGCCTCCCAAGTGGCACAGCGGTCTAAGGCACTGCAACACAGTGTTGCGGCGTCACTTCAGCCTGTGGTTCGATCCCAGGATGTCATTACCGGCCGTGACTGGGAGTCCCATAGGGTGGTGCACAATTTTGCCCAGTGTCATCCGGGTTAGAGGAGGGTTTGGCCGGGGGGGGGGGGCTTTACTTGGCTCATTGCGCTCTAGCGACTCCATGTGTTGGGCAGGGCGCCTGTAGGCTGACTTTGGTCGTCAGTTGAACGGTGTTTCCTCCGACACGTTGGTGCAGCTGGCTTCTGGGTTAAGCAGGCGGGTGTTAAGAAGCACGTTTTGGCGGGTCATGTTTCAGAGGATGCACAACTCGCCCTTCGCCTCTCCCGGGCCCGTTGGTGAGTTGCAACGATGAGACAATATAATTTTTTTAGGACAGTGAGTACAGTACCGGTATAATGTGTAAGCTAAGCCGGTCTTTTGTGATTGTTGGTTTGGATATGTTTGACACGTCTGTTTTGGAAACAAATGTCGCAAGCTCTTCAACTTTGAATGGGTTCATTCGGCATTATTGGAAATTCACTGTTGATATTTAAGTCGTCCAAGTTGATTGGCGCCCGAAGCTCAGAACGTTAATTAAGAAAAATAATGCTATTCAAGCATTGATGGATGGTGGCGAAAATTATGAAAATGTTGCCTGAAGAGGAGAGTCTGATCATGCCGATTGGCGATTCCCACCTACAAAGCGTAATTGGTCCAGATGACATTATCTCTGTTGGATCAGAAAGTGCATCCAAGTCTAAAAATGACTCAGAATCGCGACGGGCCATTGATCCACACGACAGTATCTGCTGTATCAAAAAAAAGTCACGTGCATCCAGAACAAGGTCACGTGCATCCAGAACAAGGTCACGTGCATCCAGAACAAGGTCACGTGCATCCAGAACAAGGTCACGTGCATCCAGAACAAGGTCACGTGCATCCAGAACAAGGTCACGTGCATCCAGAACAAGGTCACGTGCATCCAGAACAAGGTCACGTGCATCCAGAACAAGGTCACGTGCATCCAGAACAAGGTCACGTGCATCCAGAACAAGGTCACGTGCATCCAGAACAAGGTCACGTGCATCCAGAACAAGGTCACGTGCATCCAGAACAAGGTCACGTGCATCCAGAACAAGGTCACGTGCATCCAGAACAAGGTCACGTGCATCCAGAACAAGGTCACGTGCATCCAGAACAAGGTCACGTGCATCCAGAACAAGGTCACGTGCATCCAGAACAAGGTCACGTGCATCCAGAACAAGGTCACGTGCATCCAGAACAAGGTCACGTGCATCCAGAACAAGGTCACGTGCATCCAGAACAAGGTCACGTGCATCCAGTGCTAGAATGAGCACGCTGCTTTGAAAGCTAAAGCTGCAGTTTTGGAAAATAAACATGGAAGAAACCCAACTAAAGCCAAAAAAGGGAATTCTTTGAAAAGGAAGCTGAGCTGGCTGCATCAGCTGCCAAAATGCAAGTTTAAGAGGAATGTGAAAAATTCTCTGTTGCTCAAGCAATGAAAAGACCAGTGGATGACAGTAAAAGAGACTGGACCAAAGCTGAACACAAAGCCTATGAGGCATTTCAGAGACTGTATGCACAAAACTCCTCCAACATCACAAGAAATGAGTGGCACAAGAAACTGGACCGAATTTGACCACAACGCTTCTGAGGCATTCATGCAAATGATGGCACAAAACCCTGCACCAACATCACAGGGTTTACTTACTCCTACTGTGCACAGGATCACAACAGGGAGACCAAGCCATGGTGCACCAAGGCTGCATTCTGCACGAAACATCATACAAGCACAGCAGCCACAGCAAACGTTAGTTAAAAGTGAGTGGTTAAAATAGTGAACCCCAGAGCCATGGTCATCTACAGGGCTTGCAGGCTTTGCTTCCCGCGCAGCTCTAACCCACCCGATTAAACCAATGACCCAACCAAAGACCATCCAACCAACCATCCATAAGTTTTGTATTGCTGTCTTATGTTAATCATTTAATTAAGCAACCATTCACCTTGGTCATCTTGGGGTTGAAGACCCCGGATGCGTTGGTGAAGACCTCGAGCACGGCATCGGCTGCAGTCATGGTAACGTATTTCTTCCTCAGCTCGGCACTACCGACAGAGGAGAAGAGGACGGGACCCTGTGCTCCCTCCATCACGACCCTCTTCATCTTCCTCATCCTCTCCCCCACCTCCTCCTCCAACTCCCTCTGGATGGCCTCCCGGGCACGCTCCATACACACATGCTCTGAGCTCACCGCCTTCTGTAAGGTCTGGGGGAGGAGAGGGGGGGAGACATGAATGAGATATAATAATAACAATAATAATTATGTTATGTACGTTACTTCAAATAAGAGATTCATACAGATTCATAACCTCTGACCATATTCCAACACTTGGAACTGACACCTCAGCGAAGCTCAAAACTTACGGCTATGGGCAGGCCCACGCTGTGTATACGAATGCCCAGTTCATAGGGAGAGTCACAGCTATACTGGTCAGACAGGTGCTTCATAAACTCAGCCAGGTCCACCTTGGGCTTATTCTGTTTCCTCCTGAACACACGCAGACTCTGGAAGCAGGAGACAGGAAAACGATATTTCAATATATATATATATATATATGTATATATGTATGTCCACAGTATCTATGTGTTCAATGTCTCTCTCACCCTCAGTATGTCCACAGTCTCTATCTGGTGAATGTCCTCATCCTTGGTGTTGCTGTCTATCTTGAACATGCGATGGATGAGAGGCAGTTTACACAGCGGCCCCAGGTTCAGCTCCTCAAAACGCTTTTTGTTCTTCAGACCAGCCAGGTTCTGACCCAACTCATACAGGGTACACATCGCAGTCACAGCCTCTGCAGACTGAGAGAGATATGGATACACGCCAGTTAATGATCAGATTATTCAGTTTAAAAACTGTATTAATGGACGTGCGTATGTGTGCAAACTGAACATGTTGATTTGACAGTGCGTTGCAGGTGCTTCTGGCATATATATGTGCGTGTACAGTCGTGGCCAAAAGTTTTGAGACACAAATATACATTTTCAAAGTCTGCTGCCTCAGTTTGTATGATGGCAATTTGCATATACTCCAGAATGTTATGAAGAGTGATCAGATGAATTGCAAAGTCCCTCTTTGCCAAGCAAATTATCTGAATCCCCAAAAAACATTTCCACTGCATTTCAGCCCTGCCACAAAAGGACCAACTGACATCAAGTCAGTGATTCTCTCGTTTACACAGGTGTGAGTGTTGATGAGGACAAGGCTGGAGATCACTCTGTCATGCTGATTGAGTTTGAATAACAGACTGGAAGCTTCAAAAGAAGGGTGGTGCTTGGAACCATTGTTCTTCCTTGGTTACCTGCAAGGAAAAATGTGCCGTCATCATTGCTTCTCCACGAAAAGGGCTTCACAGGCAAGGATATTGCTGCCAGTAAGATTGCACCTAAATCAACCATTTATTGGAACATCAAGAACTTCAAGGAGAGCGGTTCAATTGTTGTGAAGAAGGCTTCAGGGCGCCCGAGAAAGTCCAGCAAGCGCCAGGACCGTCTCCTAAAGTTGATTCAGCTGCGGGATCGGGGCACCAGCAGAACAGAGCTTGCTCAGGAATGGCAGCAGGCAGGTGTGAGTGCATCTGCATGAAGACTTTTGGAGGATGGCCTGGTGTCAAGAAGGGCAGCAAAGAAGCCACTTCTCTCCAGGAAAAACATCAAGGACAGACTGATATTCTGAAAAGGGTACAGGGATTGGACTGCTGAGGACTGGGGTAAAGTCATTTTCTCTGATGAATCCCCTTTCCGATTATTTGGGGCATCCGGAAAAAAGCTTGTCTGGAGAAGACAAGGTGAGCGATACCATCAGTCCTGTGTCATGTCAAAAGTAAAGCATCCTGAGACCATTCATATGTGGGGTTGCTTCTCAGCCAAGGGAGTGGGCTCACTCACAATTTTGCCTAAGAACACAGCCATGAACAAAGAATGGTACCAACACATCCTCTGATAGCAACTTCTCTCTATCATCCACAAACAGTTTGATGATGAACAATGCCTTTTCCAGCATGATGAAGCACCTTGCCATAAGGTAAAAGTGATAACTAAGTGTTTCGGGGAACAAAACATCAATATTTTAGGTCCATGGCCAGGAAACTCCCAGACCTTAATCCTATTGAGAACTTGTGGTCAATCCTCAAGAGGCAGGTGGACAAACAAAAACCCACAAATTCTGACAAACTCCAAGCATTGATTATGCAAGAATGGGCTGCCATCAGTCAGGATGTGGCCCAGAAGTTAATTGACAGCATGCCAGTGCGGATTGCAGAGGTCTTGAAAAAGAAGGGTCAACACTGCAAATATTGACTCTTTGCATCAACTTCATGTAATTGTCAATAAAAGCCTTTGACACTTTTGAAATGCTTGTAAATATACTTCCATAGTAACATCTGACAAAAATATCTAAAGACACTGAAGCAGCAAACTTTGTGGAAATTAATATTTGTGTCACTCAAAACATTTTGCCACAACTGTATGTGTGTGTATGAGTATCCTGACCTCTATGAACATGTTGATCTCTCGAAGGTTGCGTTGCAGGTCCTTCAGAGCTGGTATCTGCCAGCGGAGGTCTATCCTGCCTGCCTCCAGAGTGCGGACCTGCATCAGCATGCACACCCTGGAGATCACCTGGGCACAGGACAGAACAGGGAGGAAGAGGTTAAAACCATCCCAGGAACACAACAAAAGTCAAGCTGGAAAATGGCCCTCTGGGACCTAGGTTGAGAAGCAGAGAAAGAGGCTGGAGTGACAGCAGAAGATCCCAAAGTGTCCACCAGATGGTGCCACTTGAAAATAAGTTGTACTGTTTTGTGTGTGTTATAATTACAGGTAAATAAGGGGAGCTTGGAAAGATTGTCACCTTCTCTCTGGTGACAAGTTCTCCCTCGGCTGCGATGTCTCGTATGACGTCCTCCACCAGACTATTCACCGCCTCAGGATCCAGAGCCTTCTTCCTCTTCCTCCTCATCCCATCCTCTTCCTCCTCCTCTTCAGCCTGCGCCTCCACAGCTCGCACGTTAGCCCCATGCACTTCCCTGAGCTGGGCATTGTAGGCCTCTCTGAAGACAGGGGAGTTTCCTTCCCTCTGTCCCACAGCTAGCTGCCTCCGCTCTTGGGCTTTGGTCAGCCTCAGCTCCGCTTTCAGTGCTGGGAAGTCGGAGTCCGATGCGGAGGTACCAGGCTGGGGGATTTGGGGAGTGATGGGGGGCTGGGAGAGTAACGGGGACGAGGATGGAACTGGTGATGTTGTTTGTAGCAGGGGGGACCTTGTTTTAAAGCGCACCTGGTCCTGCACGTATCCGTTGTTCAGTGGTGTGGAAGGAGCAGATTGTCCCTCACGCTCTGTCTTCTTTGAAGTGGCTGTGTGTGTGTGAGAGTGGTTGAGTGAGTGAGAGTTCATGGGTCAAATCAGAGTTAACAGGTAATTTCAACACATACAGTTAATGTTAAACCAGCCAGCATGGCAGCTGTTTAGTTACAACTTCTTAACATTATGAGTTATGATGGTCTCTCTACCTGCTGGTTTCTCTGCTCCTGTCTTTCCCGGGACTACAAGTGCGCAGGCTGCTGCAGGTTGTTTCTCATGGTTGTCATACAGAGACCTGTACTGCTGGAGAGGAAGTTGCTTCCCAAAGCGCAGCAAGTAGCCGTTCTGTAGTTGGGCGATAGTTGTGGCGGCAGGGGGGTACACCTTTATCACCTACAGCACATCCAATCAAGCTTTATTTAAACGTGCACTCAAAACAATACACCAACCACTTTACAATACAAAAAGCAACATTCATAGGAACTAAAAGACAGATTTAAGAACAGTATATTTTTAACCCTTATTTATACCAGGCAATTCTAATAAGAATATTCCCTTTCCAGCAACAGCCTAGAAAGATTCTATAATAAAACAGATTTTAAAAAGAACATACTTCTTTAACTCTGTCTAGTAGCTCTTCCCGAGTCACCTCTTCATTCTCTTTCACTGTGCTGGAGAAAGAAAGGAGAGGGGAGGAGCGGGGGACAGCAGAGGGGGGAATAGAAGGACAGGTAGCCCCAAGGGAGGATCCAGAGCTTGGGGGAGGCCCATAGCGAGAGCCTGGGGCCGGTTGTAGGGGATCAGACCCAGAACCAAAGCTGATCGGGGTAGTAGACTGAGGATGGGTTTTCAGTGGTACAGCTCTGGGGGAGAGGGTCCTCGATGGTGGATCCTTCCCAGACCGAGGCCTGCGGGATATGTCAACCTGGTCTCCCCCTGCCTGTGCTGGAGCTGCGGCGACTCCTCTATGGTTCCTGTGGAAGACCAGGTCCTTGTCCACATAGAGCTCCCCTTCCAGAGAGGCCACCAGGCTAGATGTAGAGCTGAAGCCCAGGGAGGACAGGGTGAGGTTGCAGTGGTACATCTGGCTGTAGGCCACCGTCAGCTTCTTCAGGGGTATCCCCTCTGGGTGCTGCTCCACCAGGGACAGGATGTTCCTCTGGGCCTTCTCAGCCTCCGACATCACTAATGCACACACACACACACACACACACACACACACAAACACACACACGCACATAAAGGTCATTTTCGATGCAAACACAAGGAACATTTGAGATAATGCTTGTATGAGTCAGTCTGGGTGGAGTTTGCAGTGTAATAGCAGGTATTAAATAACATAAGACCATGGGTAAAAGTGAAGCAATCTCATGACTGTCATCTACACACACAGTACCTGAGTTTAAAAAGGTCCAAACAAGAACCCAGAATATCCCATTCAATTGGTACGTCAACTAGCTAGACTAAAAGCAGTCCAGCTTTAAACTTACTCCTAGTTATTAATAATCAGCCAAAACATTTAACTTGTAAAACATTTACAAACGTGATAAGAATAGAGAGGTAGGGAAACATCGGCATTTTGGCGCTTTATCTACTATCACAATGTCAGATGAACTCATACCATTTGTTTGTCTCAGTGAGCAGTTTAAAGGAAGTTGCTAGCTAGCGTTTTCGTAATAACTAGAAGTCTATGTATATACAGGGCCTAAAATTAACACCCGCCACCTGCCAAACATGGGTAGATTTGGCCTTGGCGGGTAAGAATGTCTAATTCACCAGTCAAGTTGGTGTGTGGTAACACGCCGGGCTCTATAGTGTAAGCATTTAATAAAAATAGTTAAGTATGGGCACAAGTGCGAGTTGTGATCTATAACTAAATAAATGCTGCAGTATCTATTTTCATATTTGCAAATGCACAAAGAAATCTGAATCCTAACATTATAGCTATCCCACCTCGCACAGCAACACTGCCTGTGCTGAAAGATTTGTTTTTAGAAACAATGGGCAGAGGCATAAAAGTTGGTCGAATTTACTCGAAAGTCTACTAAAGTGAGACTTTGTCCTCGTGTTTCTTGGCTATTAAAATGGTTTTGTTCAAAAGCTAGGTTGCTTTTCAATGTTTGAGTTTGCTCCCACTGCTAGCCTATACTAGTGACATTCTCACAGGCATATGTGATGACTGAGTGGCCCGGTTACAATGGTAACCTTAAAGCTAAAAAATGTTGTCTCTGATATTTTTGTTAAAATACTCCGATCACAGAATATTAAATTAAACCGTACAAGTTAGCATTGGATCACAAAATTACCTCTAACTCCCTTCATACTGGACACACAGACAAAAGTTAATCTGACTCTGGGGAAGTATCCCTTTAACAACAGCTATCCTCATTGACAAGTCAAACCTATAAAGGAAAATGTCACCTTACCAAATGGTTGTTTTGATTGTCGATAGGTAGATATAATATACTTCAGTCTGAACTTTGTTGTGCTTGAATCAAAATGGTTCCCTGCACCTTTCTCTCATCCTTTAAACCTCCCCTTCCCATCTGACAATCCACCAATCATAGCAGCTCACAGGAGAAAGGAAACAGAAAGTAAACAGTGATCAGCTGAGAACAGAGTCATTAGTGTCTGACTCTCCTATTCCAGGAAGGAGAGACAGAAACCAGCCACCAGACTGTAGTGTAGCAACCCTCTGTGGGTGGTAAAATCATCTGGACTAGTTCCAAATGTTATTTTCAATACTTTGTTTTGCCTCTTTTTCAGTGTCTTTTTAAATTGTCAGGGACCATGTTGGCATACATAACTTGAGTGTTGCACCAGATTTGCTATCAAGCCGATTAATATTCAGTCCCTAGGCAGATGTTAAACTGTAGCAACAGGAGACAATACAGTAAAACACATTGCACCAGTATCTTATCTGTGTAGTAATAACATTAATGATGTATATTGGGATTAGAGATGATGGTGACTAAACAATAAGAGGAAAACAGAACAGAAAAACAGGAGTGAGGGATGACGTGAGTGAAGAGAGAGATTGGGAGGAGGGGGGGAGGGATTGATCCAAGGCCTTGAGTTTCGGTTTCCTGGTCTGCTACAGCTGACCCCATCTGAGCTGTTACCAGGGAAGTCATGTGACCATGCTTGCAGAAACCAAGCAGCTCCCACTATAAGCAGCTCCCACTATAAATGTGTAGGGTTCATACGGTTAAAAAGATTCAACAGCACTGAGCAAATTGCAGGTCTGCTGAGAGCAAACTTGAACATTGTGAAAATTCTGTGCAACTTCCAGCATGTGTTTCCTGTGCACACTGAGGCTGTACCCACTTTAAGTTACAGTTTCAGACAGTGGTCAAGTAGGCTACTATGGATGATGATAATGTAGACCTACCAGAGTCGCCTACCATCAAAAACAATGGAGAAAATGCATCCCATAACATGGAAATAGCTGTTCTATCATTCAGCCTCCTCCAGTAGCAGCTGGTGCACCAACAAAAAAAAAGTGTCAAGGGAAGCCAGCTTGGATTTGGCGTCACTCCTATCAAATCCCATTAGGAGCATACGTCATTGATAGACAAAATGTAAATTAAAATTGTCCCTTTCTTAAATTAGCCATGGATGGAGATAGGAATTTGAATTTGTGGTTTTACTTCATTCTAATTTGACATACAGTAAATAATTTGTCTGGATTTCCTGAATCAGAAATGCCCTAAACTGTTGTTCTGGTCTATCCTCTCTCGAAGGTTATGGCAAAGGTGACCACAGATGGTGTCTAGATCCATGGAAGGGATAATTTGACCAACAGTGTGAACGTCAATCCCCCCTAACCGGCTGAAGCACGGCGACAAAGGCGTTAAGTTTGGTCCTGCACCCCTTCTACCGTGAGACCCGAGTCCGAGCCAGCAGCCTTTACACAGCATCCAGTTGAAACTCTCAACTGCCTTTTCGCTCATGCCTTTTCTCTAAGGAGTGCGACATGAGTCCACGTGGAGTGAGCATGGAGAGTGATTCTGACCAAACTTCTCTCATGTTGCTGGTGTACCGGTAGGAAAATGGACAAGACATAATGGACAATGGCGGTGAGAGACATTATCAAGGGCCATCCTCTTTGAACATGTGCCATTGGAAGGACAAACTGAAATACTATCTGAAGAAGAACATGAAGACAGTGCCGAAAGGGAATGGGGGGGGGTCAACCATGCCCGTTAGGGCTGGGCGATATGGCCATAATCTCATATCCCGATGTAGGTAATTTCATATGCCAATAACGATACATATCACGATATAGCACATTTATATAAAATTACCACCTGTTTCTTATTACATTTTGAATTATACGCAACAAATTAAAAAGGTACTTACTCATATTGATTATTTCTCCTTTTATTTAGAACCAAATTTTCAGTTAAACATGTAACTAAATAACATGGGGGGGGTGGGCTTGCCTGTTTTGCATGTTATTTTGGCATTAATACATGTCACATAACAATTTGCAATTGGTACCTTGGGTCAAGTGTTAGCACCAACTCACAAAACCCCTGTTTCTCGACCGTGTAAATTGGAGCCATGTCTTTGCAGATGTAAGTTGTAATGGCAGCTGTTATCGCCCTCCATCTTTGCCATATGGTGTGCCGCGGGCAAAAGCCTCTTGCAACGTCCGAGCCGGGGGTTTGTTTTGAGCACCCGACTGTACTTTCTTGGGTCTCATCCGTAGACTCTCTCCATACTGTTTCACATGATTCTTGCGTAGGTGGTAAGAGGTTAGTGGTGTTTGAGCATGTTGTTGGGACCGGTCTGCGGCATATTTTGCAGAGGAAGGTTTTCTGGTCCATGTCAGACTTTTCATACCCAAACCACGTCCATGCTACCGAAGTAGCCCCTCTTTTAGGTACGAGCTCTGTGTCTCCGAGCTCTGTGTCACATTTACTCTCCTCCATGTTTGTTTGTGTTGCAAATTTCTTTCCGCGCAAAGCACGTCCAATTGACAAAAAACATTGCCGTAAAGAGTGTGATTTGCGAAACAAGTAAATAAACGATAGAGAAAAATATGAAACAAGACGTTCTATCGTCACACGATATATATCGCCATATCGCCCAGCCCTAGTGCCCGTAATTGTTCATTTGTGTGGATCAGGTTGATTGTGGAGGTCTGCACACTGCGGAATTTATAGTAATTTAGACTAAGAATGCATTGAGATACATCTGTTGTCATTAACATGCCACTCATGACAGTTTAAGACAGGGATGGTAATAAGTAGTACAAACCGAACAGTTGAGGTCTGAAGTTTACATACACTTACGATGGAGTCATTAAAACTTGTTTTTTAACCACTCCACAAATTTCTTGTTAACAAACTATAGTTTTGGCAAGTCGGTTAGGACATCTACTTTGTGCATGACACAAGTCATTTTTCCAACAATTGTTTACAGACAGACTATTTCCCTTAGAATTCACTGTATCACAATTCCAGTGGGTCAGAAGTTTACATACACTAAGTTGACTGTGCCTTTAAACAGCTTGGAAAATTCCAGAAAATGATGTCATGGCTTTAGAAGCTTCCGATAGGCTAATTGACATCATTTGAGTCAGTTGAAGGTGTACCTGTGGATGTACTTCAAGGCCTACCTTCAAACTCAGTGCTTCTTTGCTTGACATCATGGGAAAATCAAAAGAAATCAGCCAAGACCTCAGAGAAAAAAATTGTAGACCTCCACAAGTCTGGTTCATCCTTGGGAGCAATTTCCAAATGCCTGAAGGTACCACGTTCATCAGTACAAACAATAGTACGCAAGTACAAACACCATGGGACCATGCAGCCGTCATACCGCTCAGGAAGGAGACGCGTTCTGTCTCCTAGAGATGAACATACTTTGATGCGAAAAGTGCAAATCAATCCCAGAACAACAGCAAAGGACCTTGTGAAGATACTGGAGGAAACAGGTACAAAAGTATCTATATCCACAGTAAAACAAGTCCTATATCGATGTAACCTGAAAGGCCGCTCAGCAAGGAAGAAGCCACTGCTCCAAAACAGCCATAAAAAAAGCCAGACTACGGTTTGCAACTGCACATGGGGACAAAGATCATACTTTTTGGAGAAATGTCCTCTGGTCTGATGAAACAAAAATAGAACTGTTTGGCCATAATGACCATCGTTATGTTTGGCAGCATCATGTTGTGGAGGTGCTTTGCTGTAGGAGGGACTGGTGCACTTCACAAAATAGATGGCACCATGAGGAGGAAAATTATGTGGCTATATTGAAGCATCATCTCAAGACATCAGTCAGGAAGTTAAAGCTTCGTCGCAAATGGGTCTTCCAAATGGCAATGACCCCAAGCATACTTCCAAAGTTGTGGCAAAATGGCTTAAGGATAACAAAGTCAAGGTATTGGAGTGGCCATCACAAAGCCCTGACCTCAAACCTATAGAGAATGTGTGGTCAGAACTGAAAAAGCGTGTGAGAGCAAGGAGGCCTACAAACTTGACTCGGTTACACCAGCTCTGTCAGGAAGAATGGGCCAAAATTCACCCAACTTATTGTGGGAAGCTTGTGGAAGGCTACCCGAAAAGTTTGACCCAAGTTAAACAATTTAAAGGCAATGCTACCAAATACTAATTGAGTGTATGCAAACTTCTGACCGACTGGGAATGAGATGAAAGAAGTAAAAGCTGAAATAAATCATTCATCATTCTGACATTTCACATTCTTAAAATAAAGTGGTGATCGTAACTGACCTAAAACAGGGAATTTTAACTAGTATTAAATGTCAGGAATTGTGAAAAACTGAGTTTAAATGTATTTGGTTTATGTAAACTTCCGACTTCAACTGTGTGTGTGTGTGTGTGTATATGTATATATGTAAATATATAGTCCCCTGTTTGCAAATGGAGATTCTAACTGTTTTGGTGTGTGCTAAATTGAGGGTCTTGAATTTACGTGATAGACAATGTGGAGCACTGAAGACTGTGATTCTAAATTTGGTTGTAAAACATTATCAGAATTCAAATATTAAAGTGCATCAATGCATATGGCTTTCTGATGTTTTAGTACGTTTATAAGTGGACTAGCAGTAGTGACTAACGTGTTATGGGTTAGATAGAATGATTTAAGCGCAAATGTATTTGTAGCCGGAGACAAAGTACATACAGGGCATGTTTTTGAGACAGAATGTTTGCATAAGAGTGTGCCAAATGATAGGGGACCATCGCTGTACATTCATAACCCGGGGTAGGGGTAACTTGACTATCGTAGTGGAACATCTGAAAAAGCTTAGCGATTGATCCCGCAAACGGACACAAACCAGCCACAAACGATTGAAATCTGTTTGGATTATTTGGTGTTATGGGAGCTACAATATTTCATCGGTTGATTTATAATGCTTATTGTAACTTGTAAGAAATTGTGCAGCAAAGCCGTTGAGACTATTCTTGTCATGCCATTACTAACCCCTGAAGGAGACCCCTCAGAACCCTATTTACCTGATTTATTTCCTATGCCTGATTAAAATGATGATAATCCATAACACCAAGGTAAAACATTGAGTTAATGGTGCAGCATGTCCATAGGCCATGCTCACAGTGGTGGTTTTGTAAATGGTGCTCCCAAGGTAGAGTGTAAGGGCCTGCCGTCATGGTGACCCTGTAGCAATATCGACAGTCTCAACAAGCGATCACCTTGTGTGTGGTAATAAAGTATGTACTGATGTTTAAATTCATATGTTCCTTTCCCCCTTCTGAAATAAGTGGAGGAAATGTATATTCATTACATACTATACTGTTTAATTGGGCTCCCGAGTGGCCAGTGGTCTAAGACACCTGGTTCAAATCCAGGCTGCATCACATCTGGCCACAATTGGTCCAGCGCCGTCCGGGCCATCATTGTAAATAAGAATTTGTTCTTAACTGACTTGCCTAGTTAAATAAAGGTCAAATTATGAGCCGCTTGGGGGCGACCGCAGAGTGTGACGACCTGTGTTGACGATCGGCAGGAACTTAGCTATGTAGGAAGTGTAGGGAGGAATATAAAATGTATTATTATTCCCATACTATTATTACAGAGAATCAGACAAATGATGCAACCCTCAGCCTATTGACTACTTAGCGTATTCAAGCCTGCCAAAAAATACAACACTGCCCCTTTAAGACAAAAAAAATAGCATTTTACCGACTCGCTTTTCAAAGATAGAAACGTAAACGTTTTGTGCTCTTGTAAGAAGCAATTCCTCACCCATTGCTGATTACAAAGTATCTATAACTGGGATAATAACTCACTATCTAGCAACGGATAAGAACAAATGTGCACACATGGCTACATGCAGCTCTCGCTTTGATCTCAACACACTCACGACCGCTCATGCTGAAAACACAGTCCAGTTGAAAGTGAATGGCACAGATCCATTATGGCAATGGTCTATTTGCATATAGGCCTAATGCAGCTCTGATTGGATATGGCGCACCAGTCGGTGCAGAGTACGGGCCTGAGTCATGCCGGTCAATGCAACAGGATCCTACTCCTATGCCTTCTGCCTATAATAAAATCGCTTGCACAGTTAGTATGTAAAACTAAGTCTTGCATAGTTTGTTTTGTTTCAGTATCTTGCATTGAAAATGGCTAATATTACATTGATTCAATCACAATTCCTACAGTAGAGGGAAACGTTGATAGTGTTAACTAAGGGGGAAAACTTTTTGAGTTAAGTTCAACCTCGTACTTTCCTGCACGGGCTGATATTCTTTCTGTGAGACAGTCCAGGGGGAGCAGGGTGCACAGCTTAGAGGGAACATTGCTCAAGAGCATTATGGCCATCTATGGGGGATTCACGAGATATATCTATCTATATCTATGTTTTAAATGTTCTCCAAATAAGCTTGGTTGTACAATTAAACGTCAAATACACTGCATTTCAAACAGTCATCAATGATCTAATGAATTCAGGGCTTGTGAAATTATACTTAGGCTAAATACAGTATAAGCCCAAAATAGTTTAACCTGCTTTTTTGCCATAATCACTGATCAGGCTTTCAAGTTTGCCAATGGAATGCCCTTTTTGTTACACATTTAACCAGAACCATGCATAATGCACATTCACTAATAATGCACATTCACTAATAATGACTAACTTATTGTAGCAGGCATTATAGAAAATTAAACAAAAGTCTTATAAATATCTCAAGCACAAGCCCACATGCTATTGAGTAGCCAGCTAATCTTTAGGCTATATTTCAAGTCTAGCCAACTGATCTCTTTGTTAGCTAACAAGGTAGATCAGTTGAATTGTTATGAACACACTCTTCTTGTTAACTCATAATGACACAACAACAAGGTTCCAGTTTAACAACACTTACTCAACCGTATTAGAGCAATACGCGGTTACCATTCCACTCAGGTTCATCAACAACGAGAATCCTGCGCACGAGCACTAATAACAGAGTGATAGCACCGTAATAACAAATATAGGGACACTTAAAACATGGAACTTAACACTTCTGTCCATCTCCAACTGTTTGAACAGCATGCTAGCCTGTCCACAATGTTCAGATGTTGAAATCAGGTTGCCTACCTTATTTCTAGGAATGAGAGAGAACAAAGTTGCCAATTCCTTATATAATTGTGTCTTATGCTTATTGCACATTTACAAAACAGACTACACAGATAGTTTAACAGTATTTGGCTAAAATGCTGCTACTGGGACCTAGTACCGCAATGACAAACTGAGAATTCATCTTCTAGAATCAATGTTCATTGATACTCCCTTTTTAGTGTCTGCTCTGTGCGCAATGAGAAGCTGATGCATTTTTATTTGAACTATTTTCTACATTGTAGAATAATAGTGAAGACATCAAAACTATTAAATGACACGTATGGAATCACGAAGTAACCACAAATCTGTTAAACAAATCAAAATATATTTTATATTCTTTAAAGTAGCCACCCTTTGCCTTGATGACAGCTTTGGAATCTCTCAACCAGCTTCATGAGGTAGTCACCTGGAATGCTTTTCCAACAGTCTTGAAGGAGTTTCCACATATGCTGAGCACTTGTTGGCTGCTGTTCCTTTACTCTGCGGTCCAACTCCTCCCAAACCATCTCAAATCGGGTTGAGGTTGGGTGATTGTGGAGGCCAGGTCATCTGATGCAGCACTCCATCACTCTCCTTCTTGGTAAAATTGCCCTTACACAGCTGGGGGTGTGTTTTGGGTCATTATCCTGTTGAAAAACAAATGATAGTACCACGAACCCCAAACCAGATGGGATGGTGTATCGCTGCACAATGCTGTGGTAGCCATGCTGGTTAAGTGTGCCTTGAATTCTAAATAAATCACAGACAGTGTCACCAGCAAAGCACCCCAACACCTCCTCCTCCATGCTTCACAGTGGGAAACACACATGCGGAGATCATCCGTTCACCTACTCCGCGTCTCACAAAGACACGGCGGTTGGAACCAGAAATTTCAATTTGGACTCATCATACCAAAGGACAGATTTCCACCAGCTTAATTGCTCGTGTTTCTTGACCCAAGCAAGTGTATTTTTCTTATTGATGTCCTTTAGTAGTGGTTTCTCTGCAGCAATTTGACCATGAATGTCTGATTCACACACTCTCCTCTGAACAGTTGATGTTGAGATGTGTCTGTTACTTGAACTCTGTGAAGCATTTATTTGGGCTGCAATTTCTGAAGCTGGTAACCCTAATGAACTTATCCTCTACAGCAGAGGTAACTCAGGGGTCTTCCTTTCCTGTGGCGGTCCTCATGAGAGCCAGTTCCATCATAGAGCTTGATGAATGTACTTCAAAAATGTTCAGAGTTCTTGGCATTTTCCGGATTGACTGACCTTCATGTCTTAAAGTAATGATGGACTGTCATTTCTCTTTGCTTATTTGAGCTGTTTTTGCCATAATATGGACTTTGTCTTTTACCAAATAAAGCTATCTTCTGTATACCACCCCTACCTTGTCACAACACAACTGAATGGCTCAAACGCATTAAAAATGAAAGAAATTCCACAAATGAACTTAACAAAAACCTGTTAACCTGTTAATTGAAATGCATTCCAGGTGACTACCTCATTAAGCTGGTTGAGAGAATGCCAAGAGTGTGCAAAGCTGTCATCAAGGCAAAGGGTGGCTACTTAGAAGATTCTGAAATATTAAATACATTTTTGGTTACTACATGATTCCATGTGTGTTATTTCATAGTTTGAGGTCTTCACTATTATTCCATAATGTAGAAAATAGTAAAAAATTAAGAAAAATCCTGAAATGAATAGGTCTGTCCAAACTTTTGACTGGTACTGTATGCACTTGTAAATGGGAATGTGCACACAGAACAGAAGGAGCGAATACGAGACCAAAACGACAACATGAGAAAAAGCAGACATAAACGTTCATAATTTTTTTTAAATTAAAGGATTTTAGCGAAACAGGCAGACATTCACCCAGCCCTATAGTCAATTCAACACTAAATATAACAACAGAAAGCCTCACCTGTCTTCCTGAGCAGAGCTCCTGACAGGCTTTCGTTTACATCCTTCTCTTCTTTTTCTTTCTCTTCTTTTTCTTTTTCTTCTTCCTCTCTCCTCCTCCTCCTCCTCCTCCTCTCCCGTACATGCCCCTGCTGTGGCTGTGTGTATTCCACCTGGTCGCCAGGACTGCTCAGCCGAACCAAGTTCATCTTGTCCTGTCTCTCCACACACACCTGGTCCCCCAGGGCAGCAAACAGCTCTTGGAGGCCTGTCAGCCCATATTCTCTGAGGGTCAGCTGCCTGCCGTACATCTGCTTGTAGCAGGCACACAGCTTAGGCACCTCCACACCACCAGGGAAGGCGCCGAGCATGAGCAGCACCTCTCTTCTGAGCCTGTTCAGGCACACAGCTGGAGAGGAAGACAAATCAACACGTTAGGCAAGATCAAAGGTCTCCTTGTTTTGAAAATACAACGTCTGCATACAAATCTGAGGGTTGGATTGGTGTAAGTAAGATGGCGAAATCGATGTTTTCACTTATCCACTCATATACAGATCAGTGGGTTCCTCAACTTCTGACCTTTGCTGATATCCTGTGCTGAGCTTCCAGGTGCAGTGGGACGTTCTACAGCTGCTGCTGACGATGATGCTAATGATGAGGAAGATGATGAGGTGGATGTCTGTAGATGAGACGTGATAGGCCATACAGTCAGTCCTCCAGTAGAGGAGAAGCGGAGCTGGTCAGGTATGGTCTTCAGCAGTGTCTCTAGTGCCAACAACCTAAAATAAAATAAGATAGGATTAGAAAGTTTGTACTTCACCGATACCTACTGTGTGAGAGAACATTTACCATAGTAACAATGTAGAGTAGGGATAAGATAATGATTTTATTTTCCCTGTGGGGAAATTTTGGTTGCAGCTCTATATACAAAAAAGGAATCAAAACATAGACAAGAACATACATACAGTGCCTTGCGAAAGTATTCGGCCCCCTTGATCTTTGCGACCTTTTGCCACATTTCAGGCTTCAAACATAAAGATATAAAACTGTATTTTTTTGTGAAGAATCAACAACAAGTGGGACACAATCATGAAGTGGAACGACATTTATTGGATATTTCAAACTTTTTTTAACAAATCAAAAACTGAAAAATTGGGCGTGCAAAATTATTCAGCCCCTTTACTTTCAGTGCAGCAAACTCTCTCCAGAAGTTCAGTGAGGATCTCTGAATGATCCAATGTTGACCTAAATGACTAATGATGATAAATACAATCCACCTGTGTGTAATCAAGTCTCCGTATAAATGCACCTGCACTGTGATAGTCTCAGAGGTCCGTTAAAAGCGCAGAGAGCATCATGAAGAACAAGGAACACACCAGGCAGGTCCGAGATACTGTTGTGAAGAAGTTTAAAGCCGGATTTGGATACAAAAAGATTTCCCAAGGAGCACTGTGCAAGCGATAATATTGAAATGGAAGGAGTATCAGACCACTGCAAATCTACCAAGACCTGGCCGTCCCTCTAAACTTTCAGCTCATACAAGGAGAAGACTGATCAGAGATGCAGCCAAGAGGCCCATGATCACTCTGGATGAACTGCAGAGATCTACAGCTGAGGTGGGAGACTCTGTCCATAGGACAACAATCAGTCGTATATTGCACAAATCTGGCCTTTATGGAAGAGTGGCAAGAAGAAAGCCATTTCTTAAAGATATCCATAAAAAGTGTTGTTTAAAGTTTGCCACAAGCCACCTGGGAGACACACCAAACATGTGGAAGAAGGTGCTCTGGTCAGATGAAACCAAAATTGAACTTTTTGGCAACAATGCAAAACATTATGTTTGGCGTAAAAGCAACACAGCTGAACACACCATTCCCACTGTCAAACATGGTGGTGGCAGCATCATGGTGTGGGCCTGCTTTTCTTCAGCAGGGACAGGGAAGATGGTTAAAATTGATAGGAAGATGGATGGAGCCAAATACAGGACCATTCTGGAAGAGAACCTGATGGAGTCTGCAAAAGACCTGAGACTGGGACGGAGATTTGTCTTCCAACAAGACAATGATCCAAAACATAAAGCAAAATCTACAATGGAATGGTTCAAAAATAAACATATCCAGGTGTTAGAATGGCCAAGTCAAAGTCCAGACCTGAATCCAATCGAGAATCTGTGGGAAGAACTGAAAACTGCTGTTCACAAATGCTCTCCATCCAACCTCACTGAGCTCGAGCTGTTTTGCCTGGAGGAATGGGAAAAAATTTCAGTCTCTCGATGTGCAAAACTGATAGAGACATACCCCCAAGCGACTTACAGCTGTAATCGCAGCAAAAGGTGGCGCTACAAAGTATTAACTTAAGGGGGCTGAATAATTTTGCACGCCTAATTTTTCAGTTTTTGATTTGTTAAAAAAGTTTGAAATATCCAATAAATGTCGTTCCACTTCATGATTATGTCCCACTTGTTGTTGATTCTTCACAAAAAAATACAGTTTTATATCTTTATGTTTGAAGCCTGAAATGTGGAAAAAGGTCGCAAAGTTCAAGGGGGCCGAATACTTTCGCAAGGCACTGTATATAACATATATAAAGAGACAACAAGATAGAAAAAAAGTGTTAATGAGCAATCATTAATCATCTGTACACTATACATCAGTACACTGTCATCTGCAATGTCAACTGCTAGGATAGCTGGGCACTAGGCCGGCTTTTCCAATCTCGGGCCTCTGGAGCCCAAGGGGTGCACATTTTGTTTCCTGCCCTAACACTACACAGCGGATTCAAATGATCAAAGCTGGATGATTAGTTGATTATTTTAAATCAGCTGTGTAGTGCTAGGGCAAAAAACAAAATGTGCACCCCTTGGGTTCCCGAGTTTGGGAAACCCTGTACTAGGACTTGGAGGTTCCCCAACTTGCAGCCTGCAGGTCAAATTTGGCCCGCGGGTGATTTTTCTGAAGGGGAGGACATAAGACAGTAAAAACACTAGCAAATCAGCTCCAAGATATTTTAATTTTGGAAATATGTTGCAAAGTATTCCCAAACATAATAGAGATACAGTTGAAGTCAGAAGTTTACATACACCTTAGCCAAATACATTTAATACATACACTTAGCTAAATACATTTAAACTCTAGTAATACATTTACATTCTATTTAATCCTAGACAAATTCCCTGTCTTAGGTCAATTAGGATCCCCACGTTATTTTAAGAATGTGAAATGTCAGAATAATAGTAGAAAGAATGATTTATTTTAGCTTTTATTTCTTTCATCACATTCCCAGTGGGTCAGAAGTTTACACACTCAATTAGTATTTGCTAGCATTGCCTTTTAAAATTGTTTAACTTTGGTCAAACGTTTTGGGAAGCCTTACAAAAGCTTGGGTGAATTTTGGCCCATTCCTCTTGACAGAGCTGGTGTAACTGAGTCAGGTTTGTAGGCCTCCATGCTCTCACACGCTTTTCCAGTTCTGCCTACATTTTCTTGGACTTGCTTGGAATGGCCACTCCAATACCTTGACTTTGTTGTCCTTAAGCCATTTTGCCACAACTTTGGAAGTATGCTTGGGGTCATTGTCCATTTGGAATACCCATTTGCGGCCAAGCTTTAACTTCCTGACTGATGTCTTGAAATGTTGCTTCAATATATCCACATAATTTTCCTCCTCATGATGCCATCTGTTTTGTGAAGTGCACCAGTCCCTCCTGTAGCAAAGCACTCCCACAACATGATGCTGCCACCCCCGTGCTTCACGGTTGGGATGGTGTTCTTCGGCTTGCAAGCCTCCCCCTTTTTCCTGAGTTTGACGGTAGGCCTTGAAATACATCCACAGGTAGACCTCCAATTTACTCAAATGATGTAAATTAGCCTATCAGAAGCTTCTAAAGCCATGACATAATTTTCCAAGCTGTTTAAAGGCACAGTCAACTTAGTGTATGTAAACTTCTGACCCACTGGAATGGTGATACAGTGAATTCTAAGTGAAATAATCTGTCTGTAAACAATTGTTGGAAAAATTACTTGTGTCATGCACAAAGTAGATGTTTTAACAAACTTGCCAAAATGATAGTTTGTTAACAAGAAATTTGTGGAGTGGTTGAAAAACACATTTTAATTAATGACTCCAACCTAAGTGTATGTAAACTTCCGACGTCAACTGTATGTGATTGCATACAAACGTGAGCAAGGTTTGAAATTATTATGTTTTAGGAAAATATTATCTGTTGGGCTTCGTGCGGTCAACTTAGTCTACAAATTATTGTAATTAATTACGTGCTGGCCCCCTGACCATCCACCCAATAAAAAAATTGTCCTGCTGCTGAATCTAGTTGATGATCCCTGGTGCACAGGCTTTCATACCAGTTCAACTCGTAACACTGATTTAACCCATGAGAAGTTGACTATTGGTGTGTACAGTACACCTCTCGGACCAGTTGCCCTTCACTGTCTTATATTAGAAGTTCTCCTTGCCTGTTTGAGCATCCCAGATCCAGAGGCTTGTTGTAGGCCTTCAGGTAAAGGTTGTGAATCTTGAATATGGAGAGACCCTCAGGATAGTCCATACACAGATTCACCAGCTCTCCCTTGGTTTCCTCCATGATATCAGTCTGCTTTCAAGAGGAAACGTTTAGTCTATTTGACTGGCATCAAGTAAACACATGTAGCTAGCTTCATGTAATACAAATAGGCACACTGTGGGGTTAGTGGTGTGATTTTCAAAGCAGTAGCTGTGCACTTCATGCAGTACCTGGGTCTGATGTTCCTGTGTGCTGTCAAGGCCTGTCAGGTAAAAAAGTTATTGGAGCAATGACTCATCATTGGTCTTGGGGAATGGCACATGATATAAAACATACAACTAAAAATATGTTATTGCAACAATGGAATTTTGTTTAGCTAGCTTGATGTTGCTGCAGAACACGACAAAGCAAAACGTGATGATGCTGCAAACAAGTCAAAACGGGCTTGAAGTCAGGTAAAATTTTTAAAAAGTAGGTAGCTAGCTACAAGTGCCCACGTGACGTTGATACCTGGCTATAACTAGTACATTGTCTTTGAACAAGATTAGCTAGTTAGCCAGTTATCTATTCTCGCTTTTCAAATTATTTAGCTTCGTTCGCCTCCAAAGCCACATTATCTAGCTTATTAATTGTACACAATGGCGTTTAACACTAACTACCTAGCTAGCTAGCTAACTAATGTTCGTTGGCTAACGTCCCGCATCCAGTGAGTACCAGGGGTGTATTCATTCCGCCAGTTGCCAAACGTTTCGCAATAAAACGACTGTTTCCATTGCACAATATCAGGTAGGTCACTCCCCGTTTCGTTCTATTTGCTTCCGTTTAAGAAACGTTTTGCTACAGAATTGGTTAAATTAATAAATTTCTGCTAACGATAGCCACCTACCTGGCTGCCTGGTTAAGACACTTCTGGACCATCTTGCATTTATAAACAAATAATTTCACGCCGTAAATAATCTGCAATTATCCGTAGATGTTACTGACAAAACTCAGAAAGGCAAGCTGCTGCACTTGGTTTTAAATTGCCTCTGGATCCTTGGCTACAATGTTTACGTGGCTAGATTACGATGGTTATACACGGGGACTGTATTGAAATGTTGTGTCGCCACCTACTGGGAAGGAGATATCAAATAAAATGTAATCTACTCTAGTATCAATTAACGTTTTGCCCAATGATTTATCATTGGTTTTTGACTCTTGTATGACAATATATGAATATTACAACAGAATACCTGATTGATAATATAATATTGACAATATAGACAGACATTCAGTGACTGAGACATAGGCCTAATATGTTTAATGATACAACATGTCAAATCAACAGCAGTTCTATCATATGCATTTTATGTATTGAATAATTTGTTTTATAGCAACGGTTATATTGGGATTATGTGATTTATGATAATGACTGGAGGAAAAAAATATGGTCAGTTCAATCCCACACAAATTTGTATTTGATGTCCTTCATTTGGTTTTTGTAAACTGCATCAAAGTATTCTGCCTGGGACACAGTCAATTGGTTCTTCCAATCTCCAGCGATTCCTGCAGAAACATAGTCACATTAACACATTGGACTGTTACAGACGGCCTATCATTTCCAAATACTCTGTTCAAAGATATTATCATTTATAAAGATATGTGGGTACCTTTCCTAAGGAACTCTGATTTATTACGGTCCATAAACTCATTGGGGACCAGGGAGTAGTTGGACATCTTGTTCTGTTTCATGTTCTTGAACACACAATGGTCTGCTATCTTCTCTATTACCTCAGAGTCCAGAGACTTCCCCATGAATTGCGAGATCTTTGACACAGAATCCCTCAGATCCTGGGGGGGTCACATGATTTTATATCAATAACTTTGAAGGACTACAATGAAATATATCCATGTGTGTTCTTGACTGAATCTGACTAAGTTGTGTTGGGAATAACCACAGTAGATAAAACATTTTTTAAACAAATTGTGGGGGCAAAAACATGGTGGTCTACACAGTCGTGGCCAAAAGTTTTGAGAATTACACAAATATAAATTTTCACAAAGTCTGCTGCCTCACTTTGTATGTTGGCAATTTGCATATACTCCAGAATGTTATGAAGAGTGATCAGATTAATTGCAAAGTCCCTCTTTGCCATGCAAATTATCTGAATCCCCCCAAAACATTTCCACTGCATTTCAGCCCTGCCACAAAAGGACCAGCTGACATCATGTCAGTGATTCTTTCGTTAACACAGGTGTGAGTGTTGACGAGGGCAAGGCTGGAGATCACTCTGTCATGCTGATTGAGTTTGAATAACAGACTGGATGCTTCAAAAGGAGGGTGGTGCTTGGAATCATTGTTCTTCCTTGGTTACCTGCAAGGAAACACGTGCCGTCATCATTGCTTTGCACAAAAAGAGCTTCACAGGCAAGGATATTGCTGCCAGTAAGACTGCACCTAAATCAACCATTTATCGGATCATCAAGAACTTCAAGGAGAGCGGTTCAATTGTTGTGAAGAAGGCTTCAGGGCGCCCAAGAAAGTCCAGCAAGCGCCTGGACCATCTCCTAAAGTTGATTCAGCTGCGGGATCGGGGCACCACCAGTACAGAGCTTGCTCAGGAATGGCAGCAGGCAGGTGTGAGTGCATCTGCATGAACAGTGAGGCAAAGACTTTTGGAGGATGGCCTGGTGTCAAGAAGGGCAGCAAAGAAGCCACTTCTCTCCAGGAAAAACATCTGGGACAGACTGATATTCTGCAAAAGGTACAGGGATTGGACTGCTGAGGACTGGGGTAAAGTCATTTTCTCTGATGAATCCCCTTTCCAATTGTTTGGTGCATCTGGAAAAAATATTTTCTGGAGAAGACAAGGTGAGCGCTACCATTAGTCCTGTCATGCCAACAGTAAAGCATCCTGAGACCATTCATGTGTGGGGTTGCTTCTCAGCCAAGGGAGTGGGCTCACTCACAATTTTGTCTAAGGACACAGCCATGAATAAAGAATGGTACCAACACATCCTCCGAGAGCAACTTCTCCCAACCATCCAGCAACAGTTTGGTGACGAACAATGCCTTTTCAAACATGATGGAGCACCTTGCCATAAGGCAAAAGGGATAACTAAGTGGCTCTGGGAACAAAACATTGATATTTTGGGTCCATGGCCAGGAAACTCCCCAGACCTTAATCCCATTGAGAACTTGTGGTCAATCCTCAAGAGGCAGGTGGACAAACAAAAACCCACAAATTCTGACAAACTCCAAACATTGATTATGCAAGAGTGGGCTGTCATCAGTCAGGATGTGGCCCAGAAGTTAATTGACAGCATGCCAGGGCAGATTGCAAAGGTCTTGAAAAAGAAGGGTCAACACTGCAAATATTGACTCTTTGCATCAAATTCATGTAATTGTCAATAAAAGCCTTTGACACTTATGAAATGCTTGTAATTATACTTCAGTATTCCATAGTAACATCTGACAAAAAATATCTAAAGACACTGAGGCAGCAGACTTTGTGAAAATTAATATTTGTGTCATTCTCAAAACTTTTGGCCACGACTGTACATCCCTAACATCAAACACACTCATCTCTAACTCTGTATAAAGGAAGAGATGTTATCATATGCAATCATCGCGTTCAAGTGTAAGTCCTTTTGTTAGGGTATTGACTGAGCATACGATACTCACAAATATCATCTCTTCGTAGGAGATGTACATGGTGCGGTCCTGGTCCTTAGCATTCAACCAGCCTATCACGTGGTCAAACCACGAACCAAACATCACTGGGGGGTGGGGGGGGGGGGGACCACAAAGGTATCATCAAAGCTATTACAATAAAATACAACTACAAATACTCTATCAATACTTGATAGGTCAGAGGATAAGTGAATGAATTGTGAATAACAGAGGTAGCGTCAATTATTCAAAGGAAGGAGACTAAACAGTACATCAATTGTTAATGATAATTCCAGGGTAATAAATATGCTGGCCTTGAACATTGCTCTTTTGATAAATTGATCCTCTTCTTTCATATTGGATATTTGAACCCATAGATTCTAGAGCCAAGTCTGCTTTATACAGCAGAGTAGGTCACCGGGACCTAAATAAATCTGTCAATCAAAAAAGCACAGATCACTAAGCCTTTTCTGATTCTAAAAGCATGAAACTGATATCAAAATGTCTGTAATAGTTGGAAAACAAGAAAGAATACTAGACCTTTTCCATTGAGGAACTTCTGCAGGAATTGGTCCTGAGTGCCAGGTTGGACCAGGAAGGAGGCCATGCCGTAGTAGTGATAGGAGGATGTGAACACATCTTTAGGGTTTCTCATCACATAGATGACCTGGAGACGAGGAATCTCTCTGATCAACCATTCATTACCCAAGGCCATTGTGTATTATTCTAATAGTGCACAATGTGCGCAATCAGCCTTAGAATTGTAACATTCGATGTACATTCTCTTGACATGATGAGAAATGTGATCAACTGGGTATTAAACCCAGGTCATCAATGTGACCTATGATCGTGTTAGCCCATTGTGTTAAAGCCTAAAGCTAAAGCAGCATAGTTCACTAAACCAGCTTCACTACAGGAGCTGATCTACACGTATCTACAGTGCACTACCTTAGGCTTGACAGTGAAGAAGGAGGCGGGCATCATGTTGTAGTGGTAGTGGGTAGAAAACAGGCGTGGTGATGCCCTCTGCTCCAGATTGAGGACACAGGCCCTTGTCTCTTCTAGCCAAGGAACTCTGTCCCAGTTTGGGACAGTCAGCACCGGGGTCAGGTCCCCTCCACTCTGTACCAGGGGAACAATCTCCTGCATCCATGTTGTACCTGGGGGGAGAGGGACAGAGAAAGACAGGGGTAAAGACAGGTGGAGTGGAAAAGCAGATGTTTGAGCTTCATTTACATTTACAAAATAAAG